>NC_092810.1:31925106-32225106 GCF_040954645.1 Diabrotica undecimpunctata
TTTCGCAACGTTAAAAATTCTGCTTCTCGCTTACAGATGGCACTACTATAAATGAAATTAGGCGTCTCTTTTAAACCTTTATTTATCGGGAAATATCAAATTTAACCTTTCAGGGATAATTGTACTAGACAATTGCAACTAGATCTACTCCTCCTTTGGATTTATTATAGTAATGATGATTTCGGGTTTGCCCGTTAATTCGTCTAGCAAATCGTCGTGGTATCGTTGAGAGTTATATAACGTTTTTGTTTTTTATGGGTATATACGACACAATCATACATTTTTCTCTAAAAGCAAACATACTTGTTTTTTTTCTGGTCTCTTAGGATCAGTAAATTAAAGTAAAAGCTCTCTTTTGTTTAATAGTGCCTATCATAGTCAGATCATGTGTTCGTTCAAAAGAAGATTGGCAAAGCTGAAGCTCGTAAACAATCGTCCATTGTTACATTTCTGTGAGAACCAGATATATGACTGCAGAGGCGAGAAACGAGAGAAATACTGCTCGTATTAACTTTATATGGGCCAGGTGGCTGTTGTCCAACGTGCACATCTAGATTTGCGGTATAAGGAAACTTAGCGTCTACTAATGCGTAGATTTTTATGCCGTATTTAATAAGTTTATTGGGCATGTATACCCTAAAGCCACACTTGTTTAGGTAAATTTGAATTACACAATTCGAAGAATTCTCTCACTGCTGCCAATTTGTCATATTTTTGCCTCTCGTGTTCATTTATCATAAAAACAGATGTGTCTGAGCAAAAACTTGAACCGTGCAAGGCACATTGTCAATCTAAAAATCTCTGGCGAGGAGCCGTTTGTCCTAAAGAGATCTTCTGCATTTCTGTGGTTATTTTTGGTTACCCCAGCTATGTATAAAAGACCCAATGGTGCCCTAAGTTCTAAAATATCTGTCTTTTTTACAGATTTATTACTGAGATTGTATGAACACAGTTCAATAAAGATATTCGTGTCGTCTACAATGGTTCGCAAAATCTCTTCAGTAAAAAAGCAACTACAAATCTTTCATGCGCTTATGTCGTACTTCCCTAGTTACTCCAAAAATTTTTACCTTCATTAAATTGTCACTACGAGAAATGCACTCTTTGTGGAACATTCAAGACTTATGAGATTGGCTCCTCAATTATTTCTTCCATGTCGGTGTCTTGCTCCTATATCTCTTCGAAATCTCCTTTCAAACTAACATCGTCATCGTCAGGTTTAACTTCTGGCTCAGAATCAGAAATAAATTCCGCATGAAGCTTTTCAAGATATGCTTGTTGCTTTTCAAAACTCATATGTAAAAAATCCGTAAAAAATAAGTTATCGATCAAATATACAGAAAATATAATCAGTAGATCACTCCCAGATCAGATATTACATAAATATTTTTTATTTACCCCAGAAATAAAATATTTTAAAATTGAAACTTACCTGAAGATTTGTGACAACTTGTATAACGTGCGGACTGACGTTCCGCGCTTCAATATAGCAGCAGAACTAAATGCACTAGACAACTCTCACAACTGTACTGAATGGAGTATCCTCTGGCTTGAAGCTTGAAGCTAGCGAGCACGCCACGACCGAAATCATAATTAATCGTCAGAAATCGACAAATAATTCGACAAGCGGACTCATAGTCCACACGTTAACTCTGAAAGGTTAAATTAATATAAATTATTTAGGAAATATTTGCAGTATTCATTAAGACAAACTCAAGAAAGGCAAACTTCTTGCAAAGACATTGATTATACAAAATAAAAACCAAATGAGGAAGAAATATAAACACTACATGCGGTGGCTGTTCTTGGCTTCTTAAATAGCTACAAAGCATCAGTTATGATTACATCACATAACCCTATGCTCGCAGCAGTGACTATAACCTGTTGGTTCCTTAACCAAGAAAGCATAGACAATTTATTGAATCAGCTGAAAAGGTTATGGCTGGATTCCTTTTATTTACTATTTTCCAAAGATTAAAAAATTAATATAGTAAACTAAGCATAACTAATTAAGTAAGTCCATGAAAAAAATAGAGAGAGAAGATCTCATTTGCGCAATAACACAAAACTTGTTTAGACAAGAAGAATTTGTTCACAGTAAGATCGAAAACGTTATTATTTGTGTTGGTATGTAGCCGTAGGTTTTGATCTTAATCTGAATAGGAATATAAATCAGAACAAGGCAAAAGTTTATAAAATATATTTAATTGTTATTTCGTAATTAATTTTTTTTATTTTATTTTTAGGATTTTATTTCTGGACGAAACCAAGTAGCCCTCGACGTAGGCTTAGCAAAACCCACTCCGCCCAATAGTATTTGTGCTCATTGTCAAAAACCTATCCATAGTCAACAAATCAGTGTCGCTGCCCCTAGATTAGGAAAATCGGTGTGGCATCCCTCGTGTTTTAAGGTATTTTTAATGTAAAAATAATATTTTTTAGTTTAGCTATAAGAATGTACGTTATATATACAATTTGCTCCTTATAGTCGCGATAGCATATTTTGTAGAACGGTTTAAATGCGGCGATGTTTGATCCTTTCTCTTTTACAACCGACCGGATGCATGTGCGAAGCTTTTTAGTTGGGAAGCAGTTCGTTAGTAGTGTTGTTTGCTGTAATTTAATTATTTTAAATAGTGATGTGCCGTCAGTGGGATAATGTGGTTGAAAATATTGCATAGGTACGATAATAACACTGATTTTGTAGAAGGTGATAGTGCCAGTGGTATGAATGTAATTTCTGAAAAAAAAAGTACCCGTAAAGAAGATTAGAATACATTTAAATGTTAAAACACAGCAAGTATGTTTCAATGTGTACAAACATCTACTTTATTCGCAAACTTCAAGTGTTCAGAACCACATTATTGTCGAAGCCAAAGTTTAATCCGTAAATATTTGCCAAGTGATCCGAAAACTGTACAAACTATACAAAAATGAATGTTCAGCACCGGCAAAAGAATCTTACTTCAGACATATTTTCTACACCGAATACAATTTAGGATTTTGCGGTCCTAATACAGATATGTCCTCTAAATGCCTGCAACTACTAGAAAAAATAAAAACAGAGACAAATGAAAGGAAAAAGGATCAGTTCAGAGTAGAAAAAGAGTTCATAGCTTAAGGGCAAAAGCTTTCTGTTCAAAAGCTGCTCAAGACAGAACAAAAGGGTGGAAAAATAATTTCTTATGATTGCCAAAAAAACGTGAACCTTCCTAAAGCACCAGACCAATCGTGTTATTATAGCAGGTAATTATATCTTTTTAATTTTACATTGTGGAAGTAACTTCAAAGACGCCACTTAATAAAAACAACGTTTTCGCAAACGTTTGGACACAGCACTTTCTCAAAAAATTCTAATATGTACTATAGCATCTGCAGTGTATAACAAACTAAACAAGACATATCTCACCAATATCACTACCATTAGTCATCTCACACGACTGCGGAGGCCAGAATAAAAATTCCACCATAATCACAATGTGTTGCAAATGGTTGTTGGAACATCCTTCTATTAAAACAGTAGAACTGGTGTTTCCAGTAACTGGATAGTGGATAGTCCTATCTTCCAGCCGATAGAGTGTTTAGAAACAGCAAAAAGGAATTTCGTAAAATAGACACAATACTGAGTCCAAATCATCGATATAATTTTACAGCAGGCAACTGTTGTAAAAGTAGGCGAAGATTTTATCGTGTATGATTTCAAAAAGGAAGCCGAAACAATACTGAAACCCCCCGGTCAGTGGAAAGTACAGTTTGCGCAATGTAAAAGATTCTATTTAAAACGATCGAAGAAGATAGGAAATGTGTTGGTTCAGAAAGTTGTTGGAAAGAATCAAACGGGAAAATATGAAAATATTTGTCGGAAATCTAAAATTATGAGTATGATTGCTCCTCAGAAAATAAGACAAAACATACATGTAAAGGCATTAAAACGAAGGGACGTTAAAAATCTGCTTGGAGACGACTGGCAAGACCTGGAACAATTAAGTTTCTATTCAGATGTGATACACATTGCTGAAATTCTGCCTGATAATGAAAATGACATTGAAGAATTGGAATGCAAACTAAGAGAAGAGACACCGCTTTTGTTGGTATAATAACACAAACCATTCTTCTTCTTCTTAAAGTGCCCTCTCCTCAATGGAGGTTGGCTACTACAATTTTAAAATCTTCTCTATCTTCAGCTGTTCTTATTAGCTGTTCAAAATTTAGCCCTGTCCATTGTCGGATGTTTCTGAGCCACGATAGTCTTTTCCTTCCTAGGCCTCTCTTTCCCTCGATTTTTCCTTTCACTATAAGTTGGGCATATTTTCACACAAACCACACAAACCATACTTTCACACAAACCATACATGGTCACAAACCATACAGTATGTATGGTCTGTGTATAATAATGTAGAAGTGATAATTTTTATCGAAACAAATATGTTAGAGAATATTTTTTTTAGTTTTACCTTTTTCTTATAGTTGTGTTTGTTTATACTGTTAGCTTGTAGAAATATACATAAATAAGTAAAAACAGCTTAATTTTTGTACCTAAATAATTGAAAAGCTGAAGAGAGACATATGGTACTAGTGATACATGATACAAGAAACAAGCACAGCTAGTAACAATAATGTTTAAAATATGTATTTTGACACATTGTACTGAGTCCGGCCATTGAGATTAGGTTGGGATTAAACTTGGTCAAGTCCTATGAAGTTGGGATCAAACATTGCCATGTCTACCGCTTGGGATCAAAACAGGTTACGTCCAATAGTTTTTATCAATTTGGCGCATTTTTTGCTCTTCTAGTATGCTGTAATAGCTAACAGTAATTTTCAAATTTTAGCTACTGCCATCAAAAATGAGAGTGTTTATTTACTTCCTGTCAAATCATGCACGATGGACATAGCCAGATTTGATCCTATTCCCCTGAGATATTCTTTTAATTTTTTACTTTTCATTTAATATGTGTATTTTGTTACTTTTAATGCAATTGTTAATTTAAAGCTTAGAATAAATATATGATGAGTAAATGAGAGATCGAGAATCGTAAATCGATGTGAAAAACAGCTGTTTCTTGGAGCTACCTGTGACGCCTTCACGTGGCGATGGTTTCGTGACGCTCGCCTCTAGCATTTTACTATAAAAAAAAAAAATTACTGTAAGCCAGTATAGAAGTTTCGCTTCAATAAATATTTTTAATTACATATTTAATTACCAGAACAACCAGCCACTGCACTATATCTTAAAGCAGTACTATCAAAACGTACAAATCTGAGCGGTCTAATATATTTATTACCGCAATTACAACTACTTTGTAATCTATACATATATCGCTTGCTGCGATATAATAGCGATATCTCGGCAATACAACCAATAAAATGCATATTTCACCAAGTTATTTCTTATAGATTTAGCACTAACTAATCCCCACATGTCGACTTAAACGTATTTTTCATTTCTGTTTAATTGTTTGTTTGAATTGGTCGCTGTAATGAGTTTATGAGTTTGAGCATTAATAGTTTTTTTTTCGGTCAATGGTCATACGTTATCGATTTTCATATTAGAGTTGGTGCCAACAAAAACATAGACTACTTAGCTGAAAAATCAATTTTTATGGCCTATATTTATATTTGTTTCTGAATTATTATTTTTATATACGTTTTAAATGGGGAATATATAAAATATAGAACTTGTATAAGTAGTATAATGCTGTTTTATTTACTATTTTTAAATTCTATAATGCTGTTTTATTTACGGTCTTTTTAATAACTTATATATTTACTAACTTGTTTATATATTCCGAATAATTAAGTTTTATTTTCAACGTACAAAATCCCCCGACACCTCTGAAAGGTTTAACTAGCTTCGAGAAAAAGAAGGAAGTTCATAATACTAGTTTGATCAGTCAAATTGTGAAAATGGCTCTGAAAATGTAGATAAGCACATAAAGATTTGAATATAGTCTTCAATCCCTTGTTAAGATTGGATTAGACAAATGTGCACTTTTTATGAAATTAAAATTAAATTTTGGTTGAAATGTGGGTATTCACGGACATACAAGTATTTTAGGTTGCCTATATCGTAGGCATTAGTGAGATAGAAGTAAACTATAAGTATGTTATTATAGTGCAGAGCTATTTAATTAATAATGTAATCCCAGGGCACTGACTAGTCTATCCACAAAGTTGTATTAAATAACCTAGATCTCTAACTCACTATGATCTGATTAAGACAGAATTGAAGCCGGCTAGAAGGCGCTGTTTTTCGGCGAAAAAAATAAGGGGGCAAGAACTTGAAAGATCTGACTTAGGTTAGCTATATTTATGATTTTTATCATAGAATAATAAAGTTTGGGACTTGCTTTATCAAATCGTTTTATTGGGTTTAATATTAGGTACACTTAGGTCTAGATGGGTTAAATGCCTTTTAGGAACTTTTCTTCAACGACTGAAAGTTTTTATTTAATTAATTAGTGCGTATATCTTATGCGCATAATTATATTAACAAGCAATGATTGGTAAATCTTACAATCTGTTCTATCATTTTTCACACACATGATTAAGTTCTTAATTCAAAACTCAGCATTAACAAAAGCTTTGTCATTGGGCAGATATTCCACGGCAGCATTTTTTTTAATTTTCTAAGCTTTCATCAAGCAGCTTTTTTAAAATTCATTTTAAAACACAAATTAGTAAAGAAATTTTAAGAAAAAGAAGACATGAATTGTTGTTGGTGGAATTTGGTTATTTATTATTTGCATTTATATTACAATAGTATAGGTATATTAACAACACAATTTACGTTTTTTATACAAAGTTCAAAAAGACTGGATAGGATATATTTCATGCCTTTTTGAAGTAACATTTATTTTTTCATTCCTCTGTTTTTCCAGTGCATAGAATCTTAATCCTAAAGGTATTCTTAGTCAACCATCTTAATACGAGTTCGATACCGTGACAACTGGCATCTACTACTTAAGTACATAAAGAGTAAACATTGCCTGAAGAAAGGTTATTTCAGATAGGACAATGCCATTGACTATCTTAGCATTCACACGCGAAACATTTTAGAAGTCACCAGTTGCTTTTTCTGTGTTTTTCACAACCTGAAAAGTGTCTTTTGTGGTATCACCATTATTTTTAAATGTACTGACCTGGTAAATTCACCAAGAGAAGCATAAGAATGATCGAATTGTGGTTTAAATAAACATTGAATAAAATCGAAACTTTTATTTTGGGAACAATTTTCCTATTAATAAATCCACACATATAAGAAAGGTTACAGTCTTTTAATTTAGATTTCTTATCTTTTACTAACACAATGTTTCCTTCTTCACCCTAGAGCTTGTTAAGCCAGTAACATAGCCACTAGGGCTGCCACTTTTAGGGGGTGATAGGATGTAATTTCAATTCATAATATTACATCTATTATTTGATTGTTTACGATGTGTATTTTAAGTCGCCTACATCGTAGGAGAGATCGAGTTCAACTATAAAGACAAATTCAAGGGTATTGACTAGTCTATCTATTGTAATGTTTGTGTGGTAATGTTTGTATTACTGTAATGTTGACATCTAATAAAGAATTTAGCTTTGAATCGATTTACAGGAGCCGAAAATTCTGTGAGAAAATGAAAGTTTGAAACAAAATATGATAAATATCTTGTGGTACTACGGTCCTTGTAGAGCTTTGATAGCCCAGAACCAATCTTCCAATAAACTTAATCCTTGGTTTGGCGTCGCCATCTCTTAGATCTGGAAATCTCACCACCTAGTTCTTTATTATTTCCTTTTGTTATTTGCTGGTCTACTCTTGTAGTATTATGTCTTCCAACATGCGTTTCAGGTATCCTAAAGATCCCATTCCAGCTATTTTCATCTTTAAACAAGACCTGGCTTTTCGTAAATCTATAAATAGTTGACTTTAATATTACTACGTCTTCTCCAATTATTACGATATCATACGGCGTCGCACTTTAGTCGTAGAATATATGGGACGAATCTAATGAATAGGGACGCTGTAATTTAAGCCATGACTTCCAAGTGGAGACTACATTTTGATAGGATTTTCCTACTGCTGATGAAAATTTACGATATTGTTCCATTATTGCTTTGAACTCATCCTTTGTGTTACTCTGTAGTGTATAAATGTTTTAGAAATTGTAAAGGCTTAGTTGAGTTTATCAGCTTAGTCTATAGAGTGTTCATATTAAGGTTTAGTTTTATCTATATTCATTATGGATTGATCCATACAATATTGAAATTTTGATAAGGTACTAAGTATTAGAGACCACAGCATCATCAGTGTAGCAGCAGTTCCCAATTATTTTCAGTTAGTGGCGCACTTACAGGTTTATTATTTTGTCTAATCGAAATATGTGTACAGCTGTCTTACCCTTAATTTGGCAAGCTTTAATATAACAGTAATTTTTGTGAAATTGTTGTTTAGGTAGTGTGATATGGTATATCAGAAGGCATTTTGACCATTTTTATATTAGTCTTTTTATAAATAAGGGAGATATGGAGTGTTTTCCACAAGATATATAGTCAAACATCCAAGTTTAATGGAAAAGTTTATTATGTATCTTATAAGAAACATAGTCTAAGATTATAGGTGAAACCTCACAATAAAAGCAGAAACTAAAAGTACTAAAACTAGGTTTTTAATAAAAAAATGGAAGCAAAAAGTAATAAAGTAAGATATTAATTTTTCATTCTAGTCAAAAACAACCAAAACTGTTGTAAAACTTAATTATGTGCTATTATGAAAAGAATTAAAACAATTTCTATCCTTTACTAAACACAATCTAAGAGAACATTTTGAACATGACCAGTGTGTCTCTCCTGATTTGCAATGCCTACACCTGCTTTGGTATCATAAATAGGAAAATGATCAACTTTATCAAATCGTATTTTCTCTGATGGTCTCGGCAGAACGCACTTTTTAATTTTTTTTATTTCTTTGCTGTTAGAGCCTCTGCTATGCACTGTCTAAAATATTTGAGAGTATAATCTTTGGACTTGTGTTGTAAAATATTCTATCCCTTCTATACAGAATCCATGCGTTATTTATACAAATATCTAGCATTTGTGCAAATATGGAGAGGTACCAGCGACGAGTTTTTTGGGGAATTCTGTAAAGGCTTACCAGCATGTCCATCAGATCTACTCCACCCATGTGAGAATTGTAATGTTTTATGAGAGAGGGGCAAGAGATTTCAATTTTTGCTCGCTGATTTTTATTATACCTTTTAATTGTTTGGACAGATGTAGAAGATATATTATATACGTACTAGCTAGGACAACAGGTTTGTTGTCAAACCATTTCACAACATTATTTATTTTATTAATGTCACTTCTTGAATAAAACGACCCTCTTCCTATTTTCTTCAGAGAGTTATCATCTTCTAATACAAAATTTTTTAATCGATCCTTTCTCATTGTGCCCAGGGCTAAAATTCAATAATCATGGCGAAGAATGTAAAACAAATCAAAACTTGAAAAGAAATTATCGACATAGATAACACAGAGCGCCCGTGATTTCATTGATTGTGTTAGAGCAAGAACAACTTTACCCCCTATCAATCCTAAGGATTCTTCTTTTTGTGAAAAAGTATGCTGCCTAAAAGTATCATCCCCCCATAAACTATGAAATCGTACAGAAACCCTGAAATGTAATAAATATTTTAAAACCCCATTTTTTTGGTTTTCATTTTGTGTACTGTCGTCGTGAACCAGCTTTTTTCCCTTTATAACGGACCATCATCTGTTAACAATTTCTAATAAAACAATTTCTTCTTACTATGTCCAAAACTGGGCGAATTCGTTAGTACTGATCGTTGTTTATATGATCGTTATTAGCGAAGTGAATATACCGGCGAATTTTCTGATATTGTTTGAGAGACATTATTTCTGATATTTTATCGTATCTGAAGTTTACACTCCAGTAGTCCAAGTATGATGACATAGCTACTATACCCATCAAAATCTGTATCGCTATGAAGTCACTAATCTCATCTTTAGTAACACTTATCGACTTGCCTGTTTGCTGAACGGAATAAAGGTTTGTATTGTTGACAATCGATTAATAGATCGTCTGAAAAAAAAAAACATTTTGAAATATTCTAATGGTGACTTTAATTCTTCCATCACAAAAAAGTTATTTTCGGGAATGTTCACAAGATATTGAAATTCTTCTTTCGTCCAGTGGTATTCAACCAAATTCCGTCGTTTCGTGCGTTTACTTAATATTGTTTTTAAGGTATTTTCTTGTGGCATTTTAAAGTAATTACTATTTAAATGGGAATAAGCCACAATTAAAGGTTAAAGTACGTTAACGTACTTTAACCTTTAATTGTGGCTTATTCCCATTTAAATAGTGCGTTTACTTTGTAGTTTAGGTTGGTTAGTATTGTCGTTAATCTCTTTAGATGGTCCACGTATCTGATGTTGTGATCGTGTTTTTAGAGGACTCAAAACAGATTTAGGTATACTGCCAATAGATTTAGGCGTACTATAATCAGATTGATGTGTTGATAGCTCTAGTTTTGAATGTTCAGTTTCGGATACTGAATCTGTATCTGCTAATGTATCAAAAATCTCTTGAACTTCAGAAGGTAAACTTTCGACTTCAGAACTTTCATCGGTTTCAGAACTTTGAGTTCTAGATGGTTTAGTATAACTTTTATCTTCTTCATCGCTCGAATCATCCATATCAGATGAAGATGGTGAAAGTAATGAAAAAACTTTTTCGCACCTTGATGATGTCATATTGGTATTTCGCTGAAACCAAGGAAACACTATACTTATATAACTAAATGAATTCATTTTGAAACGTTTCATTAAAACAAATTCTACTAATGTAATTGGAAATGAAGTGTGGGATAGGTACGAAACAAACATATTTCACAATACTGAATATATGGCAAAGTAAACTATAAGATACATAACAAAAAAGTTCCATTAAGCTATATCTTTGGTAAAGTAGATTATAGGATACAAAACAAAAATCCTCCTTTATGCTGTATCTTGGGCCATGTAGATTATAGGATACAGCTTAAAAAATGGTTCGGTATTCTCACTTTTGGATATTTATATATAAATATTCATATATGTATGATCATAACACATCATCATACTACAACTTCACCTCCTGTATTAAAACAAAATACTTATTTTTACACTAATACTGAATAAAACTACCAGCCTTTTTCTAATCGGCGTTCACTAGGCAACAATCTTATAAACAATTGTGACTAACTTTGAATGATCACTATAGATGGCAGTACTATTAGCTTTCTGAGTTTAGTAGACGTATAGGCAAACAAATTAACAGACAATAGTGAGTAGGGAAATGATTTAAGAGATAGACAATTTGAATATTTGAAAATGACGGAGCATATAAGATACAAATCCAAATTAAGGAGTAATAAAGTGTAGTTGCCTTCTATATAGTAACAAACTACTGCCCTTCATTTATCCTTGCATTGGTCGCATGGTGAGCGCAACGCTCACCATTTTACTTTTTTCTTAACATTTTCACAATTTTACTCACATTGGCAACTGCGCTCATGTAATCCTTCCTACTACTATTGTGTATAGAATGCTTTACGCAGAATTGTGATCGAGCAACCGTCAGTCTATTCCAAGTATTGATTAAACGCAGATGTCGAGAAATGAGCGATTAGCTCACCCGCGACTAACGACGTGACGATTTTGGAAAGCTACAGAGCAATTTGTGTTGGGTTTTTTTTTATTGACTTTGTGTTTTAAGTTTTAAATCACATAACTTTAAAATATTATTGTGTAATGGATCCTAAAGAAGAGGCCAGACTGTTAAAAATATATGAAGAATTGGAGCAAGAGGATTTGTTATTTGAACAGACGCAAGAACAAAATTTGGACGATGAAGAAAGCGACATAGATTCAGTAGAAGTCAGTTTTAATCATGATACAGACTCAGAGTTTTTGGCCGATGATACGACAAATACTATTTCAACGTTTTGATCTGAAGATGGTCCCAAATATATCGGCAGAGACAAAAAAACCATTTGGAAAGTTCACCGTGAGCGAAAAACTAGCCGTATTCGACAGCACAATATTATTAGCAAACTACCGGGTGTGAAACATGCGGCAAAGGATGCTAAAACTCCATATGAAAGTTGGAACCTGCTCATAACAGATGATATAATTGAAGAAATTGTGACGTACACAAATTTGTACCTAGAGAAAATTAGAGGCAACTATACACGCGAACGAGATGTTTTAGATACTGACTGTGACGAAATAAAAGCAGTGTTTGGATTGTTGTACATGGCAGGAGTTTTGAAATCCCGACACACCAACCTAAATGACCTATGGAGCAACGATTCTACAGCACCAGAGTTATTCAAAATGGTAATGCCCCTGAAACGTTTCGATTTGTTGCTTCGAGCACTACGTTTTGATAATATTCACACAAGAGCTGAACGCAAATTAATTGATAAGCTAGCTCCAATAAGAAATATATTTGAGAAATTTATAGAAAGATGCCAAGCCTGATACACGACTGGTGAGAACTGTACTATTGACGAAATGCTGGAGGGTTTCCGTGGAAGGTGCAGCTTCAGGCAATATATCCCGAGTAAACCAAACAAATACGGGATAAAAATATTTGCCTTGGCTGAGAGTCGTGTATTTTATACTGTGAAAATGGAGATTTACGCAGGAAAGCAGCCTAATGGTCCATTTTGTATTGACAACAGTCCAGCCAGTGTGGTGAAACGATTGTGTGAACCCATTATGAATTCAGGACGAAATTTAACCTGTGATAACTGGTTCACGTCAGTTTCTTTGACCGAAGAATTAAAAAAGAAAAAAATAACTCTAGTTTGGACAATTAGAAAAAACAAACGTGAAATTCCTGAAATATTTGTTGCAACTAAAGAAAGGCCAATTCGTAGCAGTTTATTTGCTTTTGCTCGTGAATGTTTATTAGTTTGTCAACCCTCCATGAATATGACGAAATTGACGAGGAAAGTGGTGAAGCTTGCAAACCAGCACTTTTTACAATCAAACAAAATCGGGAGTAGATTCAGTGGACCAACTGAAGAGTCTTTATTTAGTGGCAAGAATCACATGTAGGTGGCCATTGATTGTTTTTTTTTACTATGCTAAACATCGCTGGAATAAATGGAAACATTATATTTAGGACAAATGTATTAGATTCCTGCCAACCAAGACGTGAGTATCTGAAAATTTTAGCCAGACAACTCACTACCCCACATATGCAAAAAAGAGCGGCCCAAAACTTGCCATTTCTGCTAACTTTGCAAATTAAAAAATATCTGAATCTTCCTTTGACACAGAAACGAGATGTTCCTGAGGAAAATCAAGCAGGTGCAAGGCCAAAATGCTCCTATTGCCCCAAGAAAAAAAATCGAAATACAGCGTCAAAAAGTGTTTCAGAGCAATTTGTAAAGAACATACAATCACCATTTGCACAGAGTGTGAACGCGACGGAGTTCCCGAATCTGAGTAATTTTTTTTATTATTCTAGTTGCTGTTTCAGAATTATGCTTATTTATGTAGATGTACCAAACTTTATATTTTATGTTTTATTCCTTTTTGTATTTTGTTAAAAATATTGCCTTTTTTTTAGCTTTGATAAATAAATCATTATATTTATGCCTTTTGTTTTTTTGACTCATAAAAAGTCAAAATAAGTCATATACATGACAAGTGAGCTTCACGCTCACCTGCGACTAATGGTGGTTCATTTAACCATGTGACCAACGCAGGGTTAATTCTGCCGTATATTGACAGTCATACAGGCACAAAAATAAAATACTCATAACGAGAGGCTCATATATAGTCCTCTGTTAGGTTGGACACGGGATGCACAATAATTTTTTGAAGTGAAGCTTCTATACTGGAGTTGTATTACTTTTTCTCTCTATTAAAATGCTCCGGCGAGCGTCACAGAACTAGCGCTACGAGAAGGCGTCACGAGGAGTTGTTTAAACAGTTTTTGTTTCAATTTTTAATTTTTTTTAGTAATATTTGAGATTATTTTAATTGTAAAATATAAATATTT
This sequence comes from Diabrotica undecimpunctata, assembly GCF_040954645.1. NCBI lineage: Eukaryota > Metazoa > Arthropoda > Insecta > Coleoptera > Chrysomelidae > Diabrotica > Diabrotica undecimpunctata. The sequence continues at coordinate 31,939,169 of NC_092810.1, forward strand.
ATGAGTAATATATACTTATTTAATAAACTGCGTAAATAATTTATTTATAGATTTTATGAAAAAAATTAAAAAATATAAAATTTTGACAACTATTTAATAACTATATGCCGGACTTTCTCACAGAGCTTGATTATCCTGTATGTACTTCAATCCCTAATTCATAATATTCACAGTCCTACCTCGTACGTTTTTGAAAATAGGATACAATAAAAAATTTAATGAAATTAAATTTGCCACAAAAAGAATCTGTTTTAATACATTATTTATTGGTACATTTTTTGTTTGGTTGCAGTGTACTAGCTGTGATGATCTCCTAGTGGATCTTGCTTACTGTGTTTACGAGGATAATATATATTGCGAAAGACATTACGCTGAAAAAATGAAGCCAAGGTGTGCTGGATGCGACGAGGTGAGTGCACAATTAACAACCATTAAAGTATTTGCAATGGCGTGCCAGTGACACTTCTTTGTTAATTTTTAACGTAAACAAATGCAATTTTAAAAATATTTTTTTATAAGAAAGTAAATATTTCTCAAAGACGAATTTTTTATAATGTTATCATATTTAGCGAGTTTTATTTAACGATTGAATTTAATGATTTTTATTTGACGAATACATTTGAGTCATGGTTTTTATTACAAGGCAAATTGTATCAGCCATGGACGTATCAGCTGTCACTGAAAATAAAAGAATGTGGCTAATAAACCGATTTAAGAATTTTCTCTGCTTATAGTTTGTATCAATAAAAATTAATATGCGTGTTCAATAGCTATACTTCATCTAATTTACTTACACAAAAGAAATACACAATAACAGTTTCATTTAATTTGTATAAATGCATTATAAAGCGTTTTTATGAAGAACATTTGTTCGGAACACACTGTAACTGTAATCGAACGAAGGTGAAATTTTGGCATAAATTGGTAACACTTATTTGACAGTTGTGGTGTTGACTAATGTTAATAAGTAATGAAAAAAGTGTTGTTTTTGTTTAAGTATTCCATTTTACATCTTTATACGACGCATACAAGCAGCTCATATTGTTTTTAACAAAATTATTTTTTAACTATCGTTTTGTTTCTATTTATTTACATTAAATATTAATTTGTTTTCTTGTATAATCCACTTTTGCAATAATTATGTGATCTATTTGATTTAAAATGGATTCAGGATTTTTTTATACTTTGGCAACTATGTCAACTTCGATCACTGTCAATGATAATGACGTGCAACGGTAAGTAAATTAGATGGACTGTATATTATTATTATCACTACTTGTCCCGTCAGCTATTTTCGCTGTCCCGTCCCTTGGGATGTCCTGCTTATAGACGGAGCGTATATAGATATACTACTACATTGTAATTGATGCAGCTACTCAAACGTCCGCTCGTCAGAACTGATCGGCCTAAGGTAAAAGAACCTAATAACGGCCCAGTTAAGGAATATTTGACTTTAGACATAAACTCAAAAAAAAAAACGAAATAATCGAGAAAATGGATTTAAAGTATATTTGATAGCTTCATGTTTTCTTTATCAAAACAATTAATAAAAAAAAATGAAAAATGTCTGTTTTATTTGCCAAAAAAAGTGTTCTCACTAAAATGCAAAAAACTTTAATTCCGGCCTATATTGAAAAATTAGTGGTAATTCCAGTGTTAGTAGACTTATTTAACAAGATTTATGAAAACAGTATAATTCCTGACGAATGGCTAAGATCAACGTTTGTCCCTCTACCCAAGAAGGCACATGCTAAGCAGTGCAGTGATCATCGCATGATCAGTCTGATGAGCCACACCTTAAAAATATTCCTCAAAATAATTCACAATAGAATTTACAAAAAATTGGAAGAATATATAGGAGAAACTCAGTTTGGATTCCGGGAGGGATATGGAACTCGTGAAGCATTATTTGCCTTTAACATCTTGACACAGAGGTGTTAGAATAACATAAATAAGAATAATATCTACTCTGTATTATAATCAGAAAGCAGTCGCACGCATCGAAAATAGCACAACAAATAAAATTCAAATTAAAAAAGGAGTTAGACAAGGATGTGTGCTGTTACCATTGCTATTTAATCTCTATTCGGAAGAAATTATGAAGAAAGCATTGGAGGAAGAAGAGATTGGGATAAAAGTTAACGGCCAACCAATTAATAATATTAGATACGCAGATGATACGGTTTTAATGGCGGAGACAGTAGAAGACCTGCAAGCCATTTTAAACAAGGTAGTCACAGCTAGTGAAGAGAAAGGGTTAACAATGAACGTCAAGAAGACGAAATTCATGATTATTTCAAAAAAACAAAGATTGAATGCAAACCTGTACATTCACAATAACGAAATCGAACGCGTGCACAAATATAAATATTTGGGAACAAGCGTTAATAACAACAATGACATCACAGAAGAAATAAAAACTAGAATTGGAAAGGCTCGAGCTGCTTTTGTTAATATGAAGGACATTCTAGGAAGTCATGACATTAACTTAAACCTGAAAATGAGATTGGTTAGATGCTACATCTTCTGGATACTGCTGTACGGAGTAGAGACTTGGACTTTAAACAAGAGCAATATTGATAAACTAGAGGCCTTCGAATGTGGATATACAGAAGAATTTTGAAAATACCTTGGACAGACAAAGTAACAAATAGTGAAGTTCTTCGAAGAATGAACAAAAACCGGAGGCTGTTGATCACCATCAAGAGAAGCAAGTTGGAATATTTTGTGATGAGAGGGAAAAAGTACCGATTGCTCCAGTTAATTATCCAAGGAAAGATTCAGGGCAAACGAAGCGTGGGGAGACGACGTATATCTTGGCTGCGCAATTTAAGAGACTGGTTCCAATGCACATCTAACCAATTATTTAGAGCAACAGCTTCAAAGATACGAATAGCAATGATGATTGCCAAACTCCGTAGCGGAGAGGGCACTTGAAGAAGAAGAAGAAGTGGTAATTCCGGCCTAATAGTGATTTAATTCTGGCCTGTATGTTAAAAGAATTATCTTTTTTTTTTTTGTTTTAAACTGTACATACTGTATTTTTTGTAAATATGTATTTTAATGTTTTCAAAGTAGGTGTAAAAAATACAGAAGCAAAAAAAACATAATTTTTATATAGAAGAGACGTAGAAAAACTAAATAAAATAAAACGATGCACATATGTAATACATTTGAATATAAAAAAAAACAACAAAAAATACTTTCATAAGTTACTTAGCAACAGTCTTTTTTATTTTTCATTTACTGCATAAAAGCAAAGAGATATGAAAGACCCACAAATTATTTATCTTAGGGATAGAAAAAAGACCCCTTTTCTTAATGTACTGAGGCGGTGCAATTAAACAAACAATTTTTTGATAATAATATCCTATTTTTCCATAGCTTTGATTTTGAATTTATCTTCTATTATTTCTTCTACTACCTACTCCTGGAAAATGTTTCTCCTCGTAAACTACAATGATGTAGTCACCTAGTTCGTAGTCGCCCACCTTTCAATCCATAGACTTGTTAGCTTTCAGCTTTCTAATTCTTTCACCTGTTTTTCTGGCAGAACCAAAATTTTTGTTTAAAATTTCATTTTCTTTTTTATTTGCTCCATCTATCTATCTCTCCTCTTTGTCTTTTTTCATTCTCAATGTTTAGGTTTAATTTGACAGCTTTCGAAATTTTAATTTTGTCCGTTCTCTTGCCATTAGATTCTGCATTTTTCTTCGTGATGTTAGGTGCTTTTCTCTTTTTCTGCAAGCTTTTGTTTTTTCCCTGCTTACTTTTCATTTTTTTTTTTCAGCCTCTACTCTTCCCTGGTACTCCATAAAATCATCAGTAATCAGGTGTTAATTTTTTTGTGGCCTTTCTTTTGGATGTTTGAGATATTTTTCTTCAGAAATAAAATGCATTTTTAAATGACGTTAGAAATTTTGGAGAAGTGACAAAATAGGATTCAGCAGAATTTATGAGAGATTGATTTTCAAAATAGGTTCAGAAATCATGAACTATTTTGCGCCATGTAGCTTGGACAGGTCGGAATATAGCAACATCAAGCGGCTGCATGATATGTATGGAATTTGGAACTAGTCTCACAAAAACAATTCCATTTTCACGACGAAACTCGCTCAATGCCAGAGAAATATGGCTAACATGTTCATCCAAAAATAACACGACAGGTCGCTTAATGTTTTTTTCGTTCAACCATTTATTAAAATAGTTTGCGACCTACTCATAAAACGTTTCTGTATTCATCCAACCACTTTCATTGCATCCGATACCCCAACCTATTAGGGTAGTTGAAACTAAATGTTTTGGTAGCCTTGTAATAACGAAATAATGTGTATGGTGGGATATCTCCACTAGCGGATATGGTTATTAATACAGTCTGACATTCTTTTTCGTCGTTAGCAGTTCTATTATATATAGTTTTAGATCCTCTTTTGACTGACACTTGTTTGTAATGTGGAGCTATGGAAAAGGCTGTCTCGTTGCAGTTGAATATTCGGCTTGGATCTTTAAAGATATTGTTGATGCCATTTTGACTAAAATAATCATAAATATACTTTCTTGAACCAATTTCTTATCTTTTCCTCTGTAACGAAGGAACGAGGTCCACGAGGTCTTACTTCCGACTGTTGGGTTAGGAAATGTTAGTACCATCTATTTCCAGAAATTCCATTCTTAAAAGGATTTGCTAACTTTAGATTTTTAATAATCACTACTACGGTGTTAATGAGCTGGTCGACTGTCACGGTAAAACCCGGAACAGATAAAAACAATATCTATTTTACGATTAGTTTTTCCTCATCACTAGTTAAACCGGTTATCTTCCAATATTTTCGTGCACGTCATTTTGCATTCTTTTATCTTTCAATGTACTTTTTGGTATACAATACATCTTGGATTCTTTATAGGCAGACATGCCAGTTATCATGTCATTTAGGGTCCGATCCAGTAGCTCTTGTGAATATTTTTTCTTTGTATTGGCTTTGGCTTTAGTTCTGAGCATGATTCTAGAAAAGAAAAATCAAATGTGAATAATTGAGTCTTTTTTGTAGATACCATGTCAGAGTAAATTTGGGTTAGGCCGAAATTAGACCACTGGCGAAATATAATAAAATCTAATACTGCCCAAAATAAAATAAAATTATTTTAATGTGTTTTTGTATTTATTTAATTGACCGACTATATATTTTAACTTGAGTAAGTTACAAAAAAAATAATTTTTTTTTGGGAAACAAATTCGAGGTTTTTATTCAATTTTGTACCATTAGAAATATCCACCTACTTTCGTACTTATAAACTTCCTTTTTTGCTTTTATAGAAACAAAAGTATGGGACGGAATTTGATATTACATTTTTGTTAATATTTTTTAAAAGAATATTACTATTATTTAATAATTTTTGATATTAAAGAACAAAAAGTTGAATTGAAAAAAACCACTAACATTTGTAATTACGGCCCAATTAATTACAATTTGTAATTAGATTAGCTACTAAAATTGTGCCCTAATACCGGCCTAATCTATTTCTGTAAATTCTACTTCGTTTTGGTCCAAAAACTAAAGTGTTTTATAAAAAATACAATTTTTAACCATTTCTAATGAACAAACTACTGCATGTAGGTGAAAAAATATTTTTTGTAATAATTTGCAAGCAAATATTGTAACCAATGAATTTATTAATGCTTACCTGAAACATTAAGGATTGACGACTGCTCTCGAACTGATTGCGTCGCTTGATTAAATCAAACTGACTAAAACAAAAGCTAGAACATGTCACCCCACCATTTATACATAAAAAAATGACCTAATAAATTTCTCGCTAGGATACACATGCGCCTTAGTATTAAATTTAACCAACTTAAACGTATTAACTAAACAATTTGAATTTTTTGAATAGGCCGGATTTACATCACGAATTTGTATAGTTAATAGGTAGTTTTACCTTATTTGCAAATTGTAAAAATATGATTATTGGTTTGTCTCACAGACACGCACCCGTGCCGCGAAGGGTTAAATAACGTTTGTTTCGATATTGTGTAGAAAATTATTTTCCTGTAGGATGTCCATAAAAAGGAAACATAAACCACTAAATAAATCTGAATGCTCCTCAAGCATTGACGTGATGTATTGTGAAAATAACTTCAGAGAATCGGTTTGTTTGGAATACAAAAGTTAATCACAAAGAAACAAATGCCGTGACATCATACTAATTTGAAGTATTTAATAAGCAATCCATTAATGAGTTTTAGAATATTTACGCAAACATTCTAAAAACGTAGTACCACACAAACAGCCATATGGTACTAATTAGAAGAACTTGTAGGCGTTGAGATGGTACCTGATCTTGAATCACAAGCTACAAATCGTTGTCACCTACGCGGAAGCGATTATCACCACTTTTTATGTGACTGGTTTTTATTATATAGTAAATAAATCTTCAAACCACAATTCGCGACAAAATATTGCGTAATTAAATGTTTGTTTATATATATTTTCGAATGTTTGGTAGGTCCATTTTTTGTTTGTATTGTGTCATAATGTATTTCGACAATTTTAGACATTCCTTGGTTTCAATTAATAGGCCAATTAAATTAGTTTTTTACTCGACACAAGTGTACAGACGGGTTTGACAGTTAAAATGTGTAGTATAAGATATTACAAAAAGACTCTCATCTAGGGATTCATCAATTTTTTAGTTTAACCAGTTTTAAATAAAAAATCAAAACGTCAAACTCATTATTTTGCTCATAACCTGAAAACTTGTCTATTTAGAGATTTGACGTCAACAGACAACGTTTTTGGAAAGAAAAGATACACAAAATGGGATATCGTCACCCTAAAGTGTTAACCTGCTAAGTCCATCTTAACTAATGTTACAGGAGAGCAAAAAAAAACGTTGTAAAAATACAGTTTTGTTTAAAATAATAATCTAATAACTGTATTCATTTAGAAATGTCTTTATTTACTGTATGCTGATGAAATTTACAAGATATATTTTGGTTATTAGCTGAAAAGTGCTAATTTTGGAGATAGCAGGTTTTCGCCATTTAAAAGCTGTAGTAAAAATGGACTTGACAGTCTTAAAAATTAAAACCATATATTGTTGCTTTAAAAAAATGAGTTTATTAATACAAAATGGAAACCAAGTCTTAAATCAAAGTTATTTTTTTTGCCTAAGGTTCAAAACCTATTTAGCCAGACAATTGGTTGAATACGTAAAAACAATTAACTCCTACACTTCCTTTAAATTCATTTCTGACAATTTCCTAACCGTTCGTTCATTAACTCAATTTCCTAACCTTCCCATTGAAAACACTATTGGGTGACTATACAGAAAGGATTGAACAGGAACACACGCCACACGCTAAGGTGCCCTTCATAGCGACTTTTTTTAGACAAACAATACAGGTAACAGTTAAAGGTAACAGACATAAAAGGAAAGACAATGGGAAATACTACAACTAACGTCCTACCATTTCGGATTCACCCAACACTGAAAAAGGCAGTTTGGATTTTCCGTTTGGTACGTTTGAAAAATTCCCATAAAATCGATCTAATAGTTGGATTTCGACTACGTAAATAGAGAAAAGAAGCAACGTTCTGCGGTAGTATGATTTTTTGTTGGGAGATGGCTTGAAATAAAAATTTTATGGGTTCTTGATTATACGGACATTCATATTCACATATATCAGTTTCCAAAAGTGTTATTTTATATATATATATATATATATATATATATATATATATATATATATATATATATATATATATATATTCTAGATATAGGATATTAATACATAATATATATCAACACGCTGAAATGGTAGTCACGATGGATAACGGAATGAAAACGAGGCCAATAAAAATTAACCGAGGAGTAAGACAGGGAGACACCATATCTCCAAAACTATTTACTGCCGCACTTGAAGACATCTTTAAATCACTAAATTGGGAAACAAAGAGACTATCGATAAAGTATTTAAACCATCTAAGATATGCAGATGACGTAGTAATAATAGCCGACAGCTGGAAAGAACTGAAGACGATGATCGATGAGCTTCATACGGAATCCATAAAAAAAGGACTGAAAATGAATCTGAGTAAAACTAAGCTAATGTCGAATAAAGATGATCAACTGACGATAACCATGCAAGGAACAAAAGTGGAACATGTAGAAGAATACATATATCTGGGTCAGAATATCAAGGTAAACAAAGAAAACCAAACTACCGAAATAAGCAGACGAGTAAGAATGGGATGGGCCGCATTTGGAAAACTCTCATACATACTGAAAGACAAAAAGATACCCCAAAACCTTCGAACCAAAGTGTTCGATTCTTGTATCCTTCCGGTTCTCACTTACGGAGCTCAAACCTGGACATTCACAAAAAAGAACATGGACAAGATTCGAAAAACCCAGCGAGCCATGGAACGACAGATGCTTGGTATCTCACTAATAGATCGGCAAACGAACGAAGCAATCCGGAACAAAACAAAAATAAAGGACGCCGCGAAACAAGCAGCTAAATTAAAATGGAAATGGGCTGGACACAACGAACGTCTCGAAGATGGTAGATGGAACAAAGAAGTCGGAAACTGGCGACCGTACGATGCGAAGAGACCAAGAGGAAGACCTCAAATGCGCTGGAGCGACGATATCAAAAGAGTCGCAGGACCAATGTGGAAACGCCTAGCACACAACAGGGATGAATGGCGAGAAATGGGAGAGGCCTTTATTCGACAATTCGGATAGAAAAAGGGCTATATATATATATATATATATATATATATATATATATATATATATATATATATATATATATATATATATATATACATATATATAACCGTTTACTGTAGCATGTCCAAAAAGGCATCTAACGTACATAATATAAATTTTCCGAGAGATGGAGTTTCTCTCATTTAGGGGAGTAGATGGAAGAGTTGGATATATCCTGCAGTATGTATTTTTGCTACTGTTATGTATGATGAATGATTGCCACTTCAATTTCCCAATTAAGTTTAACATGTTTCTGCCTAGCTGAAACTAAATCCCATTTGGGCAACTCGTTTTATTCTATACCCACTAAAGTAGCGTCTTTAGCCAAATGGTCTACTTTTTCATTGCCTGGAATATTATAGTGACCTTTAACCCACACAAAGTTAACAATTCTTTTTAGAGGAAGTTAGGATTTTTAGCTTTTCAAGCGCATCTACAATTAGTCTGTTGGTATATGTATATGTGTTTAGAGAAGTGTCTTAATGTGAGGAGGACGGACTGTGAGTCAGATAAAAGTATATATCGTTCGAAATATAATGTTCTATTAATTATCCAATCCAACACCTTGAAAATGGCTACCAATTCAGCTGTGAATATTGAGCAATCTGATTTTAATTTGTACTGAAAAAAATCTTGAATATTGTCTATGTAAATGTAAATGACACAGCCAACACCAGCAAACGATTTTGAGCCATCGGTATAAATTTTACAAGATTGGTTACAGTCTTCCAGCTTGTTCTGTACTACTAACTCTTCGTGAACAATTGAAATAGATGAAGGAATTACTACATCAGGTTTATATTCATATAGTATGTAGTAATAATTGGAGCCAAAGAATGGAATCCCTTCTCCATTGAATTAATATTGTGATAAATTGGGGAAAGCAACATCTAGAGTTGTAGATTTTTTATTTGCCCACCATTTGTTAGATTTTCAACAGAGAAACAAGATATTTTTTGTAATAAGCTGTTTTGATTATTAAACTGGCATTTAAGAGTAATTTTTTCTGCCAAAAATAGACGTCTTACATGTAAAGGTGGCTCGTTACATTCTGCCAAAAGGGCTGGTGTGGGAGTAGATTTGAGAGCTCCTAGGACTAACCTTAAAGCTTTGTATTGCATTCAATCCAATTTAATCAAACGAGATTTTGTCGCTGATCCATAGAAAAAGCTTCCATAGTCCAAAATTGATCTGGTATATGCTCTGTAAAATAATAAGTTTATTTTCGGGTCTGCTCCCCTATCGTATCGATTAACGGCCTTAAGGATATTAAGGCTTTTTTCACATTTGGTAATGTAATTATTAATATGCTCGTTCCAGGTTAATTTTATATCCGAGGTAACACCTAGGTATGTAAAACTGTTATATACAGGAATTTCCAGTTGGGAGAATTTTAACCTACTAACTTTTGGTAACATGTGTCTCGAAAAAAATACTACACTTGATTTCTTAGGTGAGATGTCAAGCCCATGACTATCAAAATACTTTTTGCAATAAGACATTTACTTTAAGGGCATTAATACATTGTTGAAAACTTTTTTTCTTAACATAAAAACAGAAATCAAAGTTATTGAAAAAGTAGATTACTACTATTAATCGGAAATAATAATGAAACATTTTTCACTATTCATGGGGAATTTTGTCGTGAAATGTGTGGTAATCAATGGGCAAAGAGATCTTCAGATTTTCGTTATTTTACGCCTTTCTGAGTGTAGATTTTGCAGCTGATTTCAGCAACATGAATGAATATTTAGTGATTTTATTTGAGGAAGGATTTTCCATTCTTCTGTAAAATGCATCTTATAGTGAATTTGACTTTGGGTAAATATCGAATAGCACGAATATCCGTAACTTTTACATCGCCCTTTACCCTCCCTGGTCGGATACTTTTGTAAAACTGAACTGCGTCGAATTTCTTAAAGAAGTTAAAACTTTAATAAGTTATATGGAGCTGGTTTCTTTCTTGCCTGCTAGCAGACGGTGATATAATCAGCAGGTGCGTTCATTATCTTTTACTTTTGTTCTATCACTGGGTGGACAGAATCCACTTCCAACTTTTGTTCTATTGTTATATTATGATTTATTGCTAAATTTAGTAGAGCATTAGCCATAACACAACAAAGATAACAAAATACATTACTATTTCTTAGATTGTAGAAGCACAGATTGTGCACAGTTTTGTTCTGTAATAAAGTGTACTGACGAAACACATACTTTCCCATCCTTTTGTACTTTCCCTTTTCTTCTCTGGCTTCTGTTTTTCTTCGAATGTGTGCTTTATATTCATCTTCCAAAATACTTCAGTTCTTGAAACAGATGCATTTTTCACACTCATCCCGAAAATAAAATCACTCTTATGTTAATTAACAACATTTGAAATTAACCAATCTTTAATAAGAAAAGTCTTTTAATAAAATTTTTAGCACAAATAATTATTGAAAATTGTTTTTCCGCGCTCTCCAAAAAATCCAGCACAGTTTCAAAATAGAGCACTCGGAAAAAAATGACATATCTTAATGATATAAATATTTTTATACGCCTTTGTAAATTCTTCTGCTTTTTCTAGGTTATCTCTGATTACTCTCTTACCTTTCCTTAGTTGAGTAATTTTGTTAAAAGCCGGTATTCGTGAGAAACATTACCAGTGCAGTCTTAGGATAGTTTTTATCTAGTTTATTTTTATAAATAAGACTTAACACTTACTTTGATGTGGCTTCCTTTAAATTTTTATCAACTAATAAAGCGAGGTGCTTGAAATTTTCTATTCTTCAATGTTGACAACAGCAGTGTATATTTACGTTTCTTAAATTCGGACTATATACATAAGGATCTATTTATCTATATGAAACAAAAGGATATTTATCTCTGGGCCCTCGTATATATAAACATCACTCAGCTGTACGCATTTCGACAGTTTACATTCAATTTGACCCCCGATCGACATGAAATATGCCAAACATAAACAACGACGGACTGTTACTAGATTATAAAACTGAAAATTAATTTATATAAAGGTATAAAATAACAATTGTAGTTAAAAATAAGCGCCCCAAAGAAAGGTGTCGGTTAACTGAGGATCAGATTTGAGTTGTGGTTAGTGTTCCGTATTTTGAGTGCGAAACCAGATGTTCTTTGTGCTGTAAAGACACAGACAGGTATTTCTAATTACATATACTATAAAGTTTTTATTGTGGTTTTTGTGTATTTGGTTTTTATTGTGTTAAATAAACAATATTAGTCTGATTTATTTAGTAATTTTCTCTGTATTATCCTTGGCTGCGAGAATTCCTGATTAAAAAATGAAGATGCGGCATCATTAATGACTTTAGCGCCTCAAAGATTATCATATATATATATATATATATATATATATATATATATATATATATATATATATATATATATATATATATATATATATATATTATATATATATATATATATATATATATATATATATATATATATATATATATATATATATATATAGAAAAGAAAAGAAATTTAATCTTTGCAGATTAGTTAAATAGTAAACTCTTAAATATTGGGGAAATCTACAAGAAAGACTCTAAAATTTTTAATGTGTATCAATTGTTTCGCCGAACGTTTTCGCCAAAGAGAATTAATTTGGCTTCTTCAGGGCTGAAAGAGAATAAATTATAATTAGCTACCATATATTATCTATTAAAACATTGATCTTACCGTAACTTAGAATTGTAGTGTTAGAATATTAAAAAACTTTGCTAGTAACATAGTGGTGTTTTTTGTTACTATGTGCAAAAAAAGTTTTTTTAATGTTTGAAATGTATGGTAGCTTTGAACTTGACACGTAAAGGCTTACCCAAGGTTAATCGAAAAACCCAATGTAACTACATTTAAAAGGAGGTAATTCTTTGAATTGTCGGCAATAACTAAATTTTTGATTTTTAGAAAGTTTAAAAGTGAGGTTCTGTTTTAGCCACAACGCAAGCGCTGGCAACTTCAGTAGTTCTTATGAATCTTTATGTCGTTAAGGTTCATTGGTAAAAACGAATGAAATTAAATCCCAGTATAGGGAAATATTATTTTGATTTTCTTTATTTAATTATATTCTATTGTTCATGTATTATTGCATCTTATTGAGATGTATCTACGAAAAGCAAGGGAATGTTATATATTTTTTTGTTAATGAAACTGAATTATAAAGGTATGTTAGTTGTTAATGGATATATCAGTCAAGTTAGTTATCTGTGATATAGTATTGTTCTTGGTATCTGATTTAAGTAACAAGTGGTATATATCGCTTAGATTCTTAATGTCACTCTTAACATTAATGGAGAAATCGTTAAGGAAAATATAAGACATTTCAATGAACTCTCTTTTAGATTTATTGTTCTCACGGTGGAGAATTGTAGTGTTCGTATAGTCCATGAGATGACCAGTGGAATGGACATGTTTGGCTAATGCACAACGGTCAGGGTGAAGTCGAGAATCACTTTTGTGTAGTGTAATACGTGATTTCAATAATTGAGATGTTTGACCGATGTAGGAATTGTTGCAAGAGAGACATGGAATGTTGTAGACAATATTACTAAGCCTATCTATGGGAGTCTTATCTTTTATCTTAGAATAAAGATTATTAATTGTTAGGGCTGATCTACAAGCCACATTAAGTTTAATGTTGTTATTATTATTGCCAAAGCTATTTTCAACACTTTTCAGAATCCTTGTTAACCCCGGAGTGATATCTCTGAAATATGGTAATGAAAAATATTTGTTTATAGGAGTATCCGAGACTGGGTTCCCACTTAAGACATCAGGATCAGCATTGTTAGTCGCGAAGGAAGGTGAAATATCTTCGTCATGGATAGTATTAGAACAAAATCTTATTAACTAATGGTGTTGGATAAGCGTTTGAAATAAAAAGTTTCTGTAGGATTTGTAGGTTTTTTGTACGAAATGAAGGATCTGATAGTTTTATTACTCTATTTTTCATCTGTTTGATTAAGTTGACTTTGGTAGAATTATTATGGTATGAGTTGTAGTTAAGGTATCTACCAGAATGGGTCGGTTTTTGATACCAATTTATTTTAATGTTGTTGTTTTCCCTGATCATCCTTATGTCGAGAAAGGGGACGGACCAATTACCATCTTCCCTCTCTATAGTGAACTGGATGTAGGGGTCATAACCATTAAAAGTATCTAATAGTTCATCTACCTTGTCATTGGGTATAGCCAAAATGATATCATCAACATATTTTTTAATAAATGGAATATTAAAGGATAGTAAAGGAATGACTGAATCTAATACATAATCCATAACGTAAGTTGCAATGATAGGAGAAATCTTATCTCCCATAGGGCTCCCATAGGGGGAAAGTTTGTTGATAGAATTTATCATTAAATGAGAAGTAAGTGTTGTTAAAGAGAAATTCGACGATGCTGATGAATCTGTCGTAAGACATGGAACAACAACCTCTAATACGGTCCCAGTTGATCTCTATTGATGTCAAACATATTCCTAGATGAACATTGCTGAATAAGGATACAACTTCAAGGCTAACGAGGACATAATTTGATGGTAGTATGTAGCCATTATATTTATTTACCATCTCAAAGGAATCTTTAATGTAATATTGACTTTCATAATTATATGCATTAGTAAGTATGTCTGTAACAAAAGCTGAGATATTTTCAGTGGGTGTTCCAATGAAAGCTACTATGGGACGAACCGATAGTGTTGGTTTGTGGATTTTTGGCAAAGCATAAAACTTTGCAATGTTCCCATTATATGTTGTTAGTTTTTTCTTTGTGTTACGGTCAATCTCATTGGAAAAGGCTAAGGATGCGATTAATGTATTGCATTTTCTTTGCAGAGAAGAAGTGGGATTGGATGTAAGTGAAACATAAGATCTATCATTATCTATAAGAGAAGAACACAGTTGTAAGTAGTGAGTTCTTTCTAAGATGACTGTAACATTACCTTTGTCTGCTTTTCTCACTAAGAGCTCAGGATTATATTTAAGAAATTTTTTAGTTTTAGTATTTAAGTTATGAAAAAAAGTATTAGATGATTTAGAAGTATTCAAAATGTGATTAGTGATAATGTTGGTGGTTCTTGATCTGATTAAGTTTTGTTCTAATTCAGATGGCAATGAAGAAATTATGTATTCTAAGTCTGCTAAAAGTGTTTTTACTTGAAAATCTTTTCCTAACTAAATTTAGCATCGAACCAAAGTTAGGAAAAGATTTTCAAGTAAAAACACCGTCTTTAGCACTTTGTCTTCCACTGATCTTACCACATGACCTGCCCATATTATCCGGTTAGTTTTTATACGTTTAACGATATTTTCAGTACCATACAGAGTCACCAATTCACCAATGCGGCGCCTTCTCCACTATCCTGTCAATTCATCTCTTTGAGGGCCAAATATCATTCTGAGAACCTTCCTTTCAAATACCAGCAGCTTATTTATTTCCGCCTGATATAGAGTCCATGATTCACTTCCATATATAACAACTGTCAGTCTTAATGGTTGTTTTTTTAGCAGCTTAGATCGTAATAATGATAATAGGGAGTATAATGCTCTATTCCCCGTAGCTAACCTTGCTGAGGCCTCTTTTTCTATGTGATTGTCATCTGTGATTGCCGCCCCCAGATATTTAAACTCTTTGACTGCTTCAAAGTTATGGTCAATATTTATGTTCTTCCTAACTTTTGGGCTTGGATTTTTGGTTACTAGCATGTATTTGGTCTTCTCTTCATTTATTCGAAGACCCAGACTACGTGTTTCCTCCTCGACTTGTGAAAACGCCTCCCTCACGTCTCTTGTGGAATAAGCGGCATCTAGATCCTCAGTAAATGCCAACAATAGGTTTGATCCTCGATTCGCAAATCCCCCTGTCAGCTCAGACGATATTTTTGCATATTCTTGGTATTCGATATTTTTGGCCATCCATAATAAGTTGGAAATTATTATTTGGTTTCTTGGTAAAGATTAAAAAGTTTGTTTTATCTAAGTTTATATTCAAGCTATAATGTAAACTTGCCGAATAAACTTTTTTGGACTATTGTCTGCAAATCTTCAAATCCTCTCTGAAATACGACACGGTGTCGTTTGCATACCTCAATTTATTAATAAGGATTCCGTTTACTACAACTGTTTCGTTGTCCAATTCCTCTTGCATAATAACTTCCGAGTCCGAATCCAAGCAATTATTTATGATAATTGTCTATGAAACCGCGAGTGCGGCTCATATGTTTTTGTAGGGACTACCTGCCTTTTGTAGGGACTATATTGAAAGTGTTACCAAAAGCAGACACATTTGAGTTAAAACTTTCAACCTTAACACGCATACATATAACCTTTTTATTTTTTTTTCAATCTCTGTTAATTTTAATTTTAATTTATAGTCAATAAAAACGTTTAAATTCAAAAATATTTATGAGGTGATTAGATGAGGTTAAGATCATTCATAATTTTTATTTAAAATTTTTTTTGAAAACGATTTCCGGATTGGAAAGATAAATGTGAAAACAAATGTAAAATGTAATTATCATTACACTCAAGTGTGGTTTAATCCACTACAAAATATTATTCAAACTGTTTTGTTAAATTTATTTAAAATGATATTAGAAAAATATTTTGACACTTACAACAGACCTTGTAGTAAATTTTCTATAAAAATCGAACGTCATAAATAACTTACTAATTTAAATAATTAATTTATGTAATAATTTATGCTTTTCTCTCGAAAGCATCGATAATTCTAATATTAAAAATCACCATAAATCAGAATCTACCTTCTATTGATCATTTCTTAGTCACTGGATACTTTAAAAAAAATTCTATTTCGGTCACACGCGGACTCAATAATAAAATAAAGTCTTGTTATTTTTATCGAGGATCTAATCGTTGGAGAAAAAATGCGAATTGTTTTCGTAATAAAATGGACAGTTACACACGACACCAACTTAACAGTATCGTAGTTTTCTGATTTTAGGAAAGGCTTGACAGAAATCTTGAAGTGTTACCAAAACTAAAAATTCTAAGCTAAAAGTAGTAAACTGACACTAAAAGCAGAGAGTTCGTTGTAGAAGCATCTTTGGTTAATTTTATATCTGAAAAATTTTGTAGATTTCATCTTGGATTTTCCTCAGCAACTTTGAGCGCAAGTCTGTCCAATATCGTATGTTGTTAAGCCAGAACTGTGTACGTCTTGGTCCACGTCTGCCTTTAATTCTACCCTCTGTTATGAGGTCATCCGATTAAATGGGTCAATACCCCACAGGGATTATACAGATAGACAGAGGACTACAACAAGGTCCTGTGCTTTCTCCCCTTCTGTTCAATATATATTAAGAGCTTTCAAGGATCCTCGAGTCATTGATTCTTTTAACTCCTTTAATCGGCAATCTGTCAATATTGACAAAGAGCATTTTTAACGACAAAAATTTGACTTCCCCAGGATGCTCCATCGAGCAACTATGCTTTTAATGTGGATATGGTGATATTACCTAAATTATATACATACATACATACAGTGTTTGGAACACAAATTTACTTTGATGATATGGTGGGATTACCTCAACTACTATATACATTATAAGGACCAATGGACATATTCGATGTAAATATCAGGTTTGAATTGTTTTCTAATGCCCCTTTGTCCGATTCTTCTCGATCGACGATGGTAATACAATAAAATGTTGAAGTCGTGGAGTAAAAATCAAACTGCTTATCAACAACAGTTTAATCAAAAAACAAAAAAAAACCTAATACAGCTAAACTGCAAAGATGGGCGCCAATAAATCTTTATCCGAGGTATATAAAGGACTCTAATTTTTCATAAAAAATATCAAATCACTACAGAAGCACAACAACTATTAAAATTGACTTGCTTGTATATATAATACGAAAAATTATATCGTCAATAGAATAAAATCATAAAAAAATATATTAAACTTCAATAAATGTATATATTTATTACTACAAAAAAGGACATACAGACATCAACAATAATCTACTATCTAAATAACTTGCGATCATCGATTAAATCAAAATAAAACGGTTCTTCAAAAGTTAAATTAATTGTTACTTAAAATTTCAATAATGATAAATAAAGGGTTATGGATTGCAATTTGCTAACCGAAAAAGCTTTTTGGTACTTGATGTAATAATATTCAATATACATTACCATAAATAACTGAGAATTAAGTCATAAAATGAATTACATAAATATTATTATCATCAAAAAAATATACACATTTGGAATTTTATTTACGGAACATAGGATTTTTAATACAATTACTAAGATTTCCTGATTTGCAATTAACCAGTGTAAATTTCTATATAACGTCGCGATGTTTTATAACTAATTTATTTGTTCCGCTGGATTGCCGTGGCACGCCGACAGTGTTGCTCCGTCTACAGATTTTTCCTGAAAGTCCGATTTTGTGCAGATAATAAGTAATGTTTTACTAACATCAATTTTATTTGTGTTCATTAGGTATTATTTGAATTATTAAATTTATACTTAAATGCATTTATTATTCCAAATATTGTTTTTAATTTCAAAATAAAAAGAGTGTATTATTATTTTATTTATCTACTTTTATTCAAGCCGTTTTGGCAATAAAACATAACCATTTTTTTTAGTTAAATAATATTTTTAATTCCATATCTACATTTATAAATACGTACGTTTTCGGCGAATTGACATGCACTCTAGCTGTCTTCCGTTTTTACACTTACACTGGCAGCATCGCGGCATGAATTGAGACTCCAGTCAAACAAATGAATTAATTATAAAATATCGCGACGTTGTATTGAAATTTACACTGGTTAATTGTAAATCAGAGGATCTGAGTTATTGTATTAAAAATCCTATGTTCCGTAAAAAATTTTTCAAATCTGTATAACTTCTTAATAATCGAACTACTGAGAATTAAGTCATAAAATGAATTACATAAATATTAATATTTAAAAAATATATATATATGTAACTTCCTAATAATCAAACTAACTGAGAATAAATGAATTGCATAAATATTAATATACCTTCCCAAAAAAAATGTAAACTAACTGAGAATTAAATCATAAAATAAATTACATAAATGTCTCCCCAATCAACGATAAAACTGTAACATGAAATGTCTAGATCAAAAATTTACGCACTCACTTGAAATCTGCCAGTGTGAATTGTTCAACTCAAGAGGCCATATTTTCTAATCATAGACATAATAGGAATAGACTAGGTAAGGTATTGCGCGCTCTGTGAATGGATGTGAAACGGCAATATAACGTTGGATGTGGGCGGTGCATGTATTATGCTAGGTGGTAAAGAGAGATAGATAGACCACCGGTCGAGTGCTCCGCGTTTCACTATTTTGCTTACGATGCCTACTCTGTTCTTATTATGCCTATTGATGAACACAGCTACTGAATACCAGCCACATGACATATTGATGAACGCACCTACCGAATGCCAACCACGGCAATGAACTATAGAAAGATAAAAAAAATTATATATTTTATGATTAAAACACGAAGAATAGACTAGACTTACCTTACAAATGCGGGTACTCGATTACACAACCGTATTAAAAAAACTAATTATTTAACGTCCGCTGCCATCGTAATACAAAACTGAAATGCCTCCTAACTTGGCATCCAAGTTTTATTTGATACCCTTTTTCCAGACAACTTGAAAGTGTTCACATAAACATTTTTAATAGATGAGTAAGTCTGTGCTTATAATACACAACGGGTTTCGTACTAAGTACGTTTAACTTAGTCTGGACACAGACGAAATTAATAAAAGATAAGACGTAGTCAGAGGCAATAAAAACAGTTTACGAGATAATATAGGTACAGCCTAGTTAAAATTTTAAGGGTTGTTACTACTAGAAAAATGAAACGCTACAGGTTTTTCTTCCAATTCTTCAGGCGTTTGATGGATAAGTTCCTTGCATTGATCATCTTTATATGGATCCCGGCAATATAATCTCCATGTCTCTGCTATATCTTCTTTGTTGGTTCTCAGGGTTCCTGGCAAAAATTCTCTTGGTATGTATCGTATTTTTCTAAATATAATAATAAATATTTATTGGCTGATTGTTTTGATCGTTGCAATCAATTTCTGAGATATTTTCAATACATTATGATAGTACTGTTGTGTATCAGCCTTGCATATTCGTTTTATTTCTTTATTAACTGAATAATACCACGCTTAAAAATCTGTCATGGCTCATGGTCTCGCCATTTTGACTCATATAATCCATTTTACATGTGTATCTAAGCACATGCAACACATTTTATTAGTACGCCATTGAACAATTTACTTGGCACAGTTTTGGGATTTGTACGAAAAGTCATAATCCATGTAAACTTCGCTTGTATGATCTTATTTTTGGAATCGTTGAATGAAACAGGTTTTAAATAAAAACAGTATCTAGCGCTACCTGAGATTATTATTCATTTTTTACCTTCTTTCATAGAAATGTATTTCTATAGTTTTTTGTAAATATCTATGTACAATAAATTATTAAATTATCGGTATTATCGCATTTTTCAAGTGTATTCTAGGATATTAGAACGTATTTTCGTCATATATCA
Organism: Diabrotica undecimpunctata; assembly: GCF_040954645.1. Lineage (NCBI taxonomy): Eukaryota > Metazoa > Arthropoda > Insecta > Coleoptera > Chrysomelidae > Diabrotica > Diabrotica undecimpunctata. The sequence goes on from NC_092810.1 coordinate 31,959,541, forward strand.
TCTTTGGATGTGCCGTAAAATCAGAGCAAAAGCCATTCCTAATTATCTGCCTGCCTTGAAAGATTCATTTTAATAATTAATATCAAACAATATTTTCTTTTTACCTTGATTATGAAAGGTAAAGTCGATAATAAATGATTTGTGAATGCGGCCAAACTTTTTGAATAGCTGTATGAAGACCTTTTTCAAAATCAATAATTACTGTAGAAATTTGTAATCAAAAACAATTTTTCTACATATATCTATTACTAAATCCCTTACTATTACTAAAATTTTATTTAAAAAGTCTAAAAAGAAACCTTTTTTTATAAAACTTTCAAAAAAAAAGTAAAAACTTCTATGGGGACAATTTTTTTGACTAATATATACAGTGTGTAAAAGCCAAATGGAGTAAATTCATTATTTAGGTTACTGTATATATTTATGAAAAATCCCGAAACACGTCAAATTTAAATTATAACTTGACATTCTTTAACGTGAAAATGCAACCCCTACCTTCAACCCACTTAGAATGACAGGTACAACCCCCAATTTTTAAAATAGGAAGTATAGGCTTGTGATATATCGTTTAAAAGGTCTTTTCATTCTCCATTCAAAAATGTTGTCGCTTTCAAGTTTATTAAGATTAATTAAGATAAAATAAATTAAAATCATGTGGTTACCGAACATCGCTACAATACAATCAAAAACTAAAATGTAATGCAAAACGCAATAAAATGTAGAACACGAAAAAGAACTATGAATGTTAATGAAGTAGATGTTCAAAATGTTCACCGCGAACGTCTTGGCAACATCCTAATCTCAAATAAAACTGTCTTCTAACATTATTTAACATAACAGGCGTGATCGACCTAATCGCAAGCGTTATTCGTTCTTTTAAGTCATTTAAATCAGAAGGTTTAATTTTGTACACATGGCTCTTCACATATCCCCATAAAAAGAAATCTAATAATGTAAGATCAGGTGATCGCGCTGGCCATTCAATCGATCCTCGCCTTCCTATCCACCGATTGGGAAATATTGTATCGAGGTACTGCCGGACAAGTTGGTAATGTGGTGGTGCTTCATCCTGCTGAAACCATATCGTATTCGCTGGAACTTGAGGGTTTCCTGGATCAGGATATAAATTTGCCAACGTTGGAATGACATCATTTTGAAGTAGTGCCAAATAATTGTTGCCATTCAAGTTGCCCTCAATAAAAAAGGGACCAATGATATTGTTTCCTACAATCCCTGCCCAAACATGAACCTTTTGAGGGTATTGAGTGTGTTCTTCTCTCATCCAGTGAGGATTTTCCGTGGCCCAGTAGCGGCAATTTTGCCGATTAGCATGACCGTTAAGTGAAAAAGTACACTCATCAGAAAACATAACGTCTTGTAATTGGATAATATTGTTATCCAACATGTCCATCATTTGCTCACAAAAAAAGTTCTCCTATCAAAATCGTCTTCCATGAGCTCCTGAGTAGGTATCATCTTACAGGGATGTAATTTATTTTCTTTTAATATGTTTACTTTCGATGTATGGCTAGCATTAAATGTAGTGGATGCCTGTCTACTCGATGTATGTGGATTTTCCTGAAACTCAAGCAACACATCTAATTTGAGTTCATCACTCAGTGCATTGGCAGCGGCTTTTTTTATCTGCCTTACATGACCAAACTCGCGAAACTGCTTCTCTATTTTACTTATTGTTCCTTGGGATATAGGCAGTAAATTAGGAAATTTCTCATGAAATAGGCGAGTTACTTCCTGTTGTGTTCGGGTGTTATCTCCGTAACCAATCATTTTTAAAACTGTTATTTTATGCATTTCCGTTAATCTAAGCATTTTTCAGAATTGAATTGAACGAACTTTTTACTTAAATTAAAATACTGACAACTTAAATAAAACAATTTACTAATGCGTGTTAAAATAACGTTGCCACGGAAAGTTTTTTAATGGTTACCATCTAAAAACCACATTGCTATGGTTATTGTTCACTTTCTCATTATCAAGACCTAAACGGGAAATAAGTTTTGAGTATATTTTCGCAAATTTCGGTAGCTACATGATTTTAATTTATTTTATCTTAATTAATCTTAATAAACTTGAAAGCGACAACATTTTTGAATAGAGAATGAAAAGTCCTTTCAAACGATATATCACAAGCCTATACTTCCTATTTTAAAAATTGGGGGTTGTACCTGCCATTCTAAGGAGGTTGAAGGCAGGGGTTACATTTTCACATTAAAGAATGTCAAGTTATAATTTAAATTTGACGTGTTTCGGGATTTTTTATAAATATGTACAGTGACCTAAATAATGAATTTATTCCATTTGGCTTTTACGCACTGTAGAACTCATATTTTGGTAATTTTGTTAATCAATGTTTAAAGAATTGAACCTGTAAAATTGAAATCCCGTAAAATTGAACCTATACCTTCATGAAAAAAATATTTCTTTTTGCCTAAACTTTGATTTGGAAAATCTCCCAATTTCTAACCTGATGCAATAGTATATTTTTTATTAAACTGGAAACGACAACAATCCTATCGCATATCATATCGTATATTTTGCTGAAAGAAGTGAAATAATGTTGCAAAACAAAAATCCACTGTAAGTCTCGATTTTCTCTTCGGCAGATAAATTATTTTCCACTGTCACAACATTGAAAAAATTGGCAGTAAAGAAAATCCTTTATTTCTTTATTCCGTTTCGATGTCGAATTTATTCCATTTGGCTTTTACGCACTGTAGAACTCATATTTTGGTAATTTTGTTAATCAATGTTTAAAGAATTGAACCTGTAAAATTGAAATCCCGTAAAATTGAACCTATACCTTCATGAAAAAAATATTTCTTTTTGCCTAAACTTTGATTTGGAAAATCTCCCAATTTCTAACCTGATGCAATAGTATATTTTTTATTAAACTGGAAACGACAACAATCCTATCGCATATCATATCGTATATTTTGCTGAAAGAAATGAAATAATGTTGCAAAACAAAAATCCACTGTAAGTCTCGATTTTCTCTTCGGCAGATAAATTATTTTCCACTGTCACAACATTGAAAAAATTGGCAGTAAAGAAAATCCTTTATTTCTTTATTCCGTTTCGATTTCGTTGTTTTTATGTCACTGAAAATGGAAAGTTGTTTGTTCCACTATAAACTTTTACAGTTAAGGGTGATATATTAGGGGAGATTGTTTGATTGTAGAAGTGGAATTTACATTTCTTCTATAAAAACTTGATTACTTATACGAGAATGATACGTATAAAAGTTTCAAAGACAGAAGTAATCCACTTAGGATGTACAAAATATTATCTGAATAGTGTAGAGCCATCTAAAAAAAATCGTAATTCGAGGGGGATGTGAATTTGACTTTAAATAAGAGGTTTGTGGTATAATGTATTCAAATAATTAAAATAGCACAGTAACAACGCATTACATAAACAAATATTAATGTTATTTAAAATATTTATCAGAAGTCCAGTAAGAGTAAACTCGACCTTGCTAGCTGGCATACAGTAATCTTGTTACAACCAACGAACATCAGAGCGTATGGGATAGAGTTAGAAAGAGTCCACAATATTACCTATTTGGGCGCAAACGTTAACGATAACTGGGATATAAATAAAAAAATAAGAATACGAATTGAAAAAGCCAGAGCCGCCTTCTATAAATTAAAGAAAATTCTAATTAATAGAGATATTACGTTAAACCTTAAAATCAGATTAATACGCTGCTACATATTCTCCACATTGCTATATGGTATGGAGAGCTGGACCCTTACAGAGACATTAATGAAAAAATTTGAGGCCTTTGAGACGTGGATTTATCGATGAGTATTGCGGATAAGTTGGGTTGATCGAATAAGAAATGAAATAGTTTTACATCGAATAAAAAAGAGCACAGAAATAACAAAAACGATAAAAATTCAAAAGTTACTATATTTCGGTCATATAATGAGACATCCAGAGAGATATAACCTTCTACACCTCATAATACAGAGTAAGATCGCCGGAAGGAGAGGCCCAGGCCGAAGAAGAACATCCTGGCTCCGAAATCTCCGATAATCTCCCATATGTAATTATTGGACTTACACTGGCTTTATAAGTTCTTGTCTCAGTGTTAATGTGTCTCTTTCGCCATATGGTATCATTAAATCATCCTGCCAGTCATATTTGCTTTTTGTACTTGATCTCTCACTTCTTTGTCCAAGTCTGCATAGCTGGACAGTGTAAGTCCCAGGTATTTTGTTTCCATTACTTGTTCAATACTGATGCCATCAATTTCTAGTTTTCTGAGATGAGATTGTCATATTAAATTCTTTTGCTCTTATGTTAAATCTGTGGAGCAGTCTTTGCAGACTATCTTCATCTTGGGTGACTATGGTGACCTGGAATATGTACAGTGACCTAAATAATGAATTTATTCCATTTGGCTTTTACGCACTGTAGAACTCATATTTTGGTAATTTTGTTAATCAATGTTTAAAGAATTGAACCTGTAAAATTGAAATCCCGTAAAATTGAACCTATACCTTCATGAAAAAAATATTTCTTTTTGCCTAAACTTTGATTTGGAAAATCTCCCAATTTCTAACCTGATGCAATAGTATATTTTTTATTAAACTGGAAACGACAACAATCCTATCGCATATCATATCGTATATTTTGCTGAAAGAAGTGAAATAATGTTGCAAAACAAAAATCCACTGTAAGTCTCGATTTTCTCTTCGGCAGATAAATTATTTTCCACTGTCACAACATTGAAAAAATTGGCAGTAAAGAAAATCCTTTATTTCTTTATTCCGTTTCGATGTCGAATTTATTCCATTTGGCTTTTACGCACTGTAGAACTCATATTTTGGTAATTTTGTTAATCAATGTTTAAAGAATTGAACCTGTAAAATTGAAATCCCGTAAAATTGAACCTATACCTTCATGAAAAAAATATTTCTTTTTGCCTAAACTTTGATTTGGAAAATCTCCCAATTTCTAACCTGATGCAATAGTATATTTTTTATTAAACTGGAAACGACAACAATCCTATCGCATATCATATCGTATATTTTGCTGAAAGAAATGAAATAATGTTGCAAAACAAAAATCCACTGTAAGTCTCGATTTTCTCTTCGGCAGATAAATTATTTTCCACTGTCACAACATTGAAAAAATTGGCAGTAAAGAAAATCCTTTATTTCTTTATTCCGTTTCGATTTCGTTGTTTTTATGTCACTGAAAATGGAAAGTTGTTTGTTCCACTATAAACTTTTACAGTTAAGGGTGATATATTAGGGGAGATTGTTTGATTGTAGAAGTGGAATTTACATTTCTTCTATAAAAACTTGATTACTTATACGAGAATGATACGTATAAAAGTTTCAAAGACAGAAGTAATCCACTTAGGATGTACAAAATATTATCTGAATAGTGTAGAGCCATCTAAAAAAAATCGTAATTCGAGGGGGATGTGAATTTGACTTTAAATAAGAGGTTTGTGGTATAATGTATTCAAATAATTAAAATAGCACAGTAACAACGCATTACATAAACAAATATTAATGTTATTTAAAATATTTATCAGAAGTCCAGTAAGAGTAAACTCGACCTTGCTAGCTGGCATACAGTAATCTTGTTACAACCAACGAACATCAGAGCGTATGGGATAGAGTTAGAAAGAGTCCACAATATTACCTATTTGGGCGCAAACGTTAACGATAACTGGGATATAAATAAAAAAATAAGAATACGAATTGAAAAAGCCAGAGCCGCCTTCTATAAATTAAAGAAAATTCTAATTAATAGAGATATTACGTTAAACCTTAAAATCAGATTAATACGCTGCTACATATTCTCCACATTGCTATATGGTATGGAGAGCTGGACCCTTACAGAGACATTAATGAAAAAATTTGAGGCCTTTGAGACGTGGATTTATCGATGAGTATTGCGGATAAGTTGGGTTGATCGAATAAGAAATGAAATAGTTTTACATCGAATAAAAAAGAGCACAGAAATAACAAAAACGATAAAAATTCAAAAGTTACTATATTTCGGTCATATAATGAGACATCCAGAGAGATATAACCTTCTACACCTCATAATACAGAGTAAGATCGCCGGAAGGAGAGGCCCAGGCCGAAGAAGAACATCCTGGCTCCGAAATCTCCGATAATCTCCCATATGTAATTATTGGACTTACACTGGCTTTATAAGTTCTTGTCTCAGTGTTAATGTGTCTCTTTCGCCATATGGTATCATTAAATCATCCTGCCAGTCATATTTGCTTTTTGTACTTGATCTCTCACTTCTTTGTCCAAGTCTGCATAGCTGGACAGTGTAAGTCCCAGGTATTTTGTTTCCATTACTTGTTCAATACTGATGCCATCAATTTCTAGTTTTCTGAGATGAGATTGTCATATTAAATTCTTTTGCTCTTATGTTAAATCTGTGGAGCAGTCTTTGCAGACTATCTTCATCTTGGGCTATCAATATTGCGTCGTCTGCGTAACAGAGTATTTTGATTTCTTTGTTGCCCATTCTGTATCACCTTCCTTTGTTAACGCTTTTAATGGTTTCATCCATGATTAAATTGAAGAGCATGGGGCTCAAGTTAATAAACACAATAACAAAACAGAGAGGATAATCAAAATTTGTAAGAACTATTGGTGGATCACAAGCGTTGTTTTGTTGATGCCAGTTGCCTCGAATATTACAAAATTTGTTTTGTATAAAGTATTTGCTAATAATTACTGTGTTGAATACCATTCTTACTTAATTTCCTAATATTTTTCCCATTATTTGTGAAATCTACTACTAATATAGAATATAAAATTGTGTTTTAAAATGCTCTACGTTTTTCTCATTATATTCACTTTTCAAATGAAAAATAAAAGAACGAACATTACTTTAAAATGCAACTTGAGACTGCGCGCCATTTTTGGCCACACCAAATACTTTTAGAAGTGGGTCTGGTCTGGATACATCTCTCCTGTCCGTTATGTCTATCCGCTATATTTCGTTTTTCATAAGACGAGATCGCGAGAAGGAAAGTCGGAAAATTCGAGAGTGCAGAACACTCGTCGAATTCGCGAGACGTGTGCAAACCTTTGCTAATTTTGAATGTTCTCCACGTTATATTATTATAATATCTTACGAATGAGATGAGGCAGAGTTTATATTTTGCTACAAAATAACCTGCTGGTGTATTTTTGCGAGAGGAACTTTTATTTTCGCGAATACAGGGTGTGACTTTAATCATAATTAATTTACTCGTTAAATTATTTGTTACTACTTGTTAGTTTATTTTTGTAAGCTAATTTAAGATTATAATTTTTGTCATCTTTGTTATCTTTCTTTATATTTCTCTATTTTTCTTATTTTTGTCAAATGTTTCATTTTTTTGTGTCAAGTGTTTCTGTTTCCTACAAAAAATAAGATTTCATACATCTCTGCCTGAAACAGAGCTGTATTCCCCTAGTGATATAAAGCTTTTTACATTTCCACACTGTAGATTCCAACACCTTCTGTAGTTTCAGACCCGTCTGTATAGCAGATTTAACTATGCAGTCTGGGAGTGTTCTTTTGCTTCTCCGTCTCGTTGGCACATGTACACGTGGAAATGTACTTTAGGCCTGTGTAAGGGAAGTCTAGTAGGGTTTGTTTTACCGCCATGTTATAAATCCAAATGACATGTCTGGTTTTAATCATCACATGAGTCTGGTTATCATTAAAGTACTCACCGCTCTTTTGATTATTTGTTCTATTTGTCTTCCAAACAAGTCTTCACCCCAAGGTACTTTACTTCAGTCACCACATTTATATTTGTACCATTCAGGTAGAGAGCAGCTAATCCATTTAAAATTCTTCACTGTGTTTTAAATTTGGGCTTAAAAAATCAGATGATCCGCATAGCCCAGAACATGATGTTTGTCGATGCTGAGTCTAGCTGTTAACACATTAATGACTAATTCCAATAGAGAGAAAGCTCCCTCTGTTTACAGTCTGTGTCTATCTGTGCTGCTACTATATTTACCAGTAATGTTCTTCTTATCACACGACTCTTCAGCATGTAGTTTTCCATCTGCAGCTTGTTTCATCTATTCGACTGAATCGCTCTTGGTATTGCTTGGTATAGTTCGTCCCAAACCCTTATTTCAGTGCGTCATAGTTGATCGAATTCTCTCTAACACATTAAGCTAGAAGTGACAGAAAAAAACGTGAGTCTGTGATTATTATACATAGAAGTTAGAAAATTATGTATCGTTCACGGGTATTTGCATATTAAAGCGAATTCTACTTACGGATGTATAATTGGTTGGAGTTTAGCATACGCTAAATAGATATTCAATCAATGATGCGCATAAATATAATTTGACGCAGATTAGTGACAGTACTTTCACAATGTCAACTGATAAAATGATAATTGTCATTCCAGGTTAGTAGTTTCAGACGTTTTACAGTGAAAATTTAATTTTGTATTTATTGTCATAAAAATATTTTAAATATGCCGAGATATACCGAGAATGAACAATGACTAATATTAAAATTATTAAATTATTTTCAATTAGAAAAAGAGACTGGGACAACTTTATTACTCGTTTCTGCCGTTCGTGAAGTAAGTTTTATAATTATTAATTAATAAAAATTTTTATACAGGACGGGACCTTTAATATGTAAATTTAAAAAAAAAATTGAAATATTAAAGTTTTTACTCCACATTTAAAAAAAAATAACCTTTTTACATTTAGCCGATTACAATTCTGCAACTGTCAGATTTAACTAAAATGTCATGAAATAATTCTCGACTTTCTTAAAATCCTATATGACGTCAAAATTAGTGACGCACTGAAAGAAGGGTTTGGGACGAACTGTAGGAGGTATTATCAAATGCTTCCGTTATACCGAGAAATATCGCGAAATTTCCAGAGCGTACTTTACTTTTTGTACGAGATAATGCAGTACTTACCTGAACTTTATAGTTACTTTTCTTTGGTTCCTTTTTGTCGTTTTGAACTTCCTATGTTCTTTTTAACCAATATTTTTATAGTTTATGAATATTGTTTGCTTCCCTATCATTTACAGACCAAATTAAATGAATGTTCATTATTTTGTCTGAACCAATTTTTAAGTTTCTTATCTCTTTAACCTAATTTTGTTCTTTATTATCTTTTTTTTTAATTTCTTATCCATTGTGTCAATTTTAGACTACTATTTTACTTGTAATGTTGAAAACTTATTGCCGTTCACTATTACTTGTTTTAATAATATTTTGTGGACGTAATGGATGTTGTGGGTACCTTTTTCTTGTAAAATAAAATTGATTTTATTAAATATCCTTTTAGTTTTGGCGCCATTTTTAACAAGTTTTATTGGTTTTGCAAACTTAGTTATAGTCGTATTTCCCTTTATGTTAAAATTCGTGAAGGTCGTCCAAAATCGATGGTTGTACCAGATCCTCTCGACTCTGTATATTAGCAAACGTTATAAGATCGTCATCTGACGTACGGTGAAATTGAGTAATATTTGGACATATGTTTCAGTATTGTATGTGAATAAACATTGGATATGTCTTTAATGCTATGGAAGTTGTTGAAATACGGATACCGGAATATAAAATATGACTACTACAAACATTTCGATACAATCGTGTGATCGATCTCATATTGTACCTACATATTACACTTGCTTGTAAGCGTGGTACGAACTCTTTCAGTTGCAGTGTCCTCTGTTATCACTTATCCTTTTAATTGGAGGCATGGTTATTTCCGCCCTGCGTCGAAATAAAAATCTAATACCGTCATTATGTTTTATTTCTTTACTCTGATTGGAGTACCAGAAACTGAATTCACTACGAGTTTTGACCATGATGAACGGCTTGTGGAATGCATATTTTAGATTCCCTTGCCGACCAATTCATCAATCTGTTTGCTTTGCAAGTTGTAGAAAGCACAGTGGTAAAGATTTGAATTCAATTTCGCCAGGTAAGAAATCTTATAATTTCTCTTGTTGATATTAGATGGCGTTGTTACATCTGTCTGATACAATTATTTCTTAAAAAAATTATTCTAGTACTTTCCATTAGTGCCTGGCGCTTGTCTAAAGTTTTGTACTTAAAATTATTGGCTTTAAGAAATAATCGAAGTGTTGTTGCTGAACATGAAAGAATGTCCTTTCGATCCAATTCACTTCGAAGGCTTTCAATAGTTGGAAAAATATTAATGGCATACATTTCGTATCTTATTCTGGTTATAGGTTCAATTAAGTGCGGTTCTATTTGTCTGAATTTGCCACAATTCTTTCTCTGTCTAGGAGAAGATGTTTCTCCTATAATTTTGTAGCAGGTTGCTTTGGGCAATCTGGTTAAAGACATGTTTCTGCAATTGCCTCTGATTTATACAATTCAGAACACCGTCCTTCATAAACACGTTTCAGTATACATTTGGCATCATCAGAGGGGTATTGAACATGTCGTTTACTACACAGCTTTGTAAATCTTCTAATTGATTAGAGGGTTCCACTGGCTCTTCAGCTGCAGAATTATTATCACACTACGGACTCCACCTTTAAAAAGTATCTTCGTAAAATGGTAAAAGAAGTTTAGAAAGAACACTGATGAAGACCCAACCAAACTCACTTGCAGTTCTTTATTTGAATTTAACTGAACGCTATAGTAGTAATTATTATTACCGACACGGTACTTATTGCCTCCAATGAAGAAGATCTGCAACGACTTATAAACAGGGTTACCGAAGCATGTGATGAATATGGGCTAAAACTTAATACTTCTAAGACAAAACTTATGGTTGTCAGCAAAACGGAGTTACAACCAACGGACATCAGAGCGTATGGAATAGAGTTAGAAAGAGTCCACAATATTGCCTACCTGGGTGCAAACGTTAACGGTAACTGGGATATAAATAAAGAAATATGAATATGCATTGAAAAAGCCAGAACCGCCTTCTATAAATTAAAGAAAATTCTAATTAGTAGAGATATTACGTTAAACCTTAAAGTCAGATTAATATGCTGCTACATATTCTCCACAGTTGGCCAAACTGTGTGTCGATGAGATGCTAGTTAGTTTTCGGGGCAAATGTAAATTTAAAATGTTCATGCCGAACAAACCCGACAAATATGGTCTCAAACTGATGTGTCTCACAGATGCCAGGAACGGGTATTTGTATAATAGCTATATATATTGTGGGAAGGACTCTAATAGGCGTGAACTATCAGAAGATGAAAAAAAACTTTCGAAGCCAACTCAATCTGTTTTACGACTTTCTCGTCCATTGTTCAAAACAAACCGAAATTGGTTTTCATCGATTGAGTTAGTGCAACTTTTAAGAAACAATGATTTGATTTACGTGGGAATCATAAAAAAATAAAAGAGAAATTCCTCCTTCTTTTCTACCAAATAGAAAGAGTGAGATAGGAAGCACCCTATATGGTTTTACTGAACAGATGACATTACTACCATATGCAGGAAAAAAGGAAAAGCTACAATTCTTATATTCTTATTCTTATATTGCACCATTGTAATGACAGTGATTCGCAAACGAACAATCCAGAAATTGTATCGTTCTACAATACGACCAAAGGAGGAGTCGACTCACTAGATGAGAAATGTTTAAAAAGCACTTGCAGTCGTCTTACCCAAAGATGGCCAATGGGAATATTTTTCAGAATTGTAGATATATCTTGCAGCAATGCATACATAGTTTATCAGGCATACAAAGACAATCCTACAATATCGGAAAAATCTAATTGTCTAAAACAATTGACAAAACAGTTAGAAGCACATATGCGAAGATGGGAAACTATGAATCATATTCCAAGAGAAATAAACTTGGTTTATATTTTTCGGTTTCCAAAGTAATAAATTTTTTTTTCAATTACTTTGTGTTGGTTTTTGATATTTATTGAAAATATGTTATTGCAAATGAATGAAATTAAGACGTTTAAAATATATTTAACTGAATTTCATAAAAAACATGCAAAAGAATTGTTTTTATTTAGGGTAGTCTCACAGACTACATGTCAGTAATTGTGTTCCAATATTCATATGTCAGTATTTAAGGGTTAACCATCAATTTCGATGTTTCACATCTGTAGCCTGTCCCGTGATGGCCACGTTTTTCTTGTCCATCATGTATTGGTTGAAAACCTGTAACGTTCTTTCAATCTGTTTATGTTTGTGCATGTCTGGATTAAATTCCTTCGAATTCAGATTGGGTAACTACCAGCAAGCGTCGTACATTTATGTCAACTAACACAAGCCATGTTGATATAAATTAACTAAACTGGAGCGCAATTATTTCTTAGATTTTATATCACATCGTAATTCGTAGTATTAAGAGAATTTTATGACCGTCTATTTTAAATTTTGGGTTGTGGAATTAGTTTAATGCATAGCTGGAGTGCTTGATATATACCGATGGAAGAAAATGAAAGTAGGCACTGAATTTGCATTTATGTTTCAATCATGCCATTTACTTGATAATTGTTTTTACTGTAGAAACGCTTGGCTATTAAGAAATCTATAGAGAGAGTACACCACAGTACAATCCAGAAAGTAACAGTTTTGTCATACTCTAAATTGGTCTATCTATCTAAAGCCCTTTATTCTTACAGTATTGGATCTCCTTTTCCTGTTTCCTTTTCCCTCTTTCCTCCTCTATATTTGTCTAACTTTTTCCTTCATGTTCGCTGATGTCATCTACCGATACCATGTTTCTATCTACTGTTGTGGCCAGAAAATTTCCACGAAAGTGTAGTAATTGTTTATACAGCATCTTTTATTTTAGTTCTGCACCTTATCCAATGATTGGTCTTCTTGTCTTTACGTGGAGCATCTGTTTTTCCGTGGTTCTTTCTGTTTGAGCCAATTTTCATCGGCGTCCTTATTTGTGCTCCGTATGTTAGCACTGGTAGAATACATTGGTCAAATATTTTAGTCCGGAGATTTTGTGGGTAATTTTCGTTTTTCAATATGTAGCTCAGCATTCCAAATGCAGCCCCATGCAGTCTTATTCGGCGTTTTATATCAGCGGTTTTGTATTCTTTTACCTTTACTTTTCTACTGATTATTCTCCTATTTTAATTTCATTGTCTTCTGTGTTAGTCTTTATAATAGTTCATTTTAAGTCCTATTTTTTTCAACTGCATCTGTGACTCCTGTTCTTCTTCTTATTTCTAGGTTTGGTACTTTATCTCTGATGGTAATACCTAATATTGATCTTTCCATAGCGCGTTGTGTAACTCTTATTTTATCTATTGCTCTTTTTGTCAGAGTCAGTGTTTCTGCACCATATGTAAGAACCGGTAAAACGCACTGGTTAAAAACCTTTCTTTTTAAACAAACTGGGATAATAGACTTGAAAATGTTATTCAATCTACCAAAGTCAGCCCATGTGAGACCTATTTTTCTTTGTATTTCAGTTGTCTGATTATCTCGGCCTAAGCGAATCTCATGCCCTAGATATTTGTAAGCTATTACTGCGATTATGTGATATTTTGTGATGGAGTAGTTAGCATAATATGGATCGAATAGATCTATTCCACCCATGTATTTGTTATAATCGGCTATTGCCTGAGTACATGGCACTTGATGACTATTTCCTGTTTTGTTTGTTCTCAAATCCTGAGTTTATTCTTAAAAATTATTTAAATTGCTGACAACACTAACACATTCTATGCCTCTATCTTTCCACTTATACACAGATATTTCCCCCAAAAGTTTCCTTTTCCAGTAGTTTCTTCATCAGTGGTATTGTGGTGAAAAAATTATGAAAGTATAGGTAATAACCACGATTTTAATATTTCGACGTAAGTTCTAAAGCAACACGTTCTCCTAACATATCGGACGTTGATTCAGTGGCTTTTGATATATTTGATAATTTAGAGGGTATCCCGTTTGAGCAAATGCCAATGCCCAAATTTGAAAGCCTCTTTTTATTGGTTTCATTGGCATGTACTGTTTTAGTGATATACACCCTTTGAAAGCACACATGCTTTCGTAAATAGATAGGTGTCTATATGGCGTAATATTCTACCATTATTATTCAAAAATTCTCTGTAAAATTATATTTGTGAAATAGATTTTGGCAATTCAGTAAACGCAAAAACGCCAAGATAGATGTTGTTTGTTTCTTTCCAAGTAACAAAGTAGTTTATTTAAATTCAAAGTTATGTTTTGACAACGGATTTTTAAATTGGAAGCCGAGACGTCAAATAAAATGCTTTATTTCATAATGCGCGGTGTATATTTCCAAAAAATATACCAATATGCTGCTTTAAAAATTTTTATGTGAGCATAAAGCATTTTATTTCTATTTATTATTTCAGGTAAGACATTACTGGCTAATGTGTTTAAATTTCCTTTCAATATTTTGGGAAATTAAGTAATGGAATCTTCCCACGTTAAATTTTTAAAATTTCCGTGTTTAAATCTATTTGAAATAAGTGCCAAATACCAGAAAGTAGCGCGTGGTTGATATGCTACGGAAAAACAATTATTTAACACATTGTGTTTCAATTCCTAACTGAAATTGAACAATAAACAACAAACAAATTATGCAAGCAATTCGAGAAGGCCAAAAATACCACTGACTACAAAATAGCAATAAATCAAAACTTCAATTTTTCCCAGAACGAACTAAGATACATCAAAAGCGTGGTAAAAGAATAGTCCAAGCTGTAGAGAAAAATCGTGCATTAATTAGTGAATTTTTAAAAACAGCACAGCCTTATAAGGAACAATGCATGGAGTAACCTTTAAGTCTATGTAACTCCAAATTGTTGGTTATATTTTTTTATGGCACTTTAAGGTGCAAAAACGGTGTTTTTTGATTTTTTTCTTCAAAAGACTTGTACATATTATAGTTCTTTTAATTACAAATCGAGCGCGACTTCATAAGATCCGATCTGTCAATTGCTTTTCGAGAAACGTTTAATTGTATATAAAAATTCTTAAATTTCTATAAATTCTGATAATCCAGAACTTTTACTTTAAAGATAGAGGTCTAATTCTAAATGGATTCTTTTTTCGGTCGATTATATTTGCCGCCAACAGAAAATGCTGCAGACGAGCATTGTTTGAGAGTTTATTATCAAGTAGAAGTTTGTCATTCTAATAATTTTGATCCGTGACTTTTCGGTTGGCAAAAGGATGAAAACGCATTAGAACCGATCACATCTAACGAAAAAATGGTTCCTCCTGAGGTGTTACAGAGTCTCATGTTAATGAACATTAGAATCTGCGTGCAACAAACAGTGTGCTAGTTGCAAACATGATCTAAAACGTACGCGAATATGTGAAAATTTTAACGGAGATCTTCTTCTTCTGATGGTGCCTATCCGTTACGGATGTTGGACACTAACATGGCTATTCTGACTTTGTTGACTGCTGCCCTGAAAAGTCCGGTAGTGGTTAAGTTAAACCATTTTCGCAGGTTATGCAGCCAGGATATTCTTCTTCGTCCTGGACCTCTTTTCCCATGCACTTTACCTTAAAGTATGGTCCGAAGTAGGTTGTATCGTTGTTCATTGCGCATTATATGGCCCAGGTATTCTAGTTTGCGACGTTTTATGGTTATGACTAGTTCGCGCTCTTTGCCCATTCTATGTAGTACTTCTTCGTTGGTAACTCTGTCTATACAAGAAATCCTCAACATGCGTCTATAGCACCACATCTCAAATGCTTCGAGTCTCTTCAGTGATGCTTCAGTTAAGATCCATGACTCCACGCCATATAAAAGAACGGAGAATAAGTAGCATTTTAGTAAACGAACTTTATTTCCAATTTTATATCGTGGCTATTAAAGATTTTTTCATTTTGACGAAAGCTGATCTTGCCTTCTCGATCCTTTTTCTTAATTTCCGTCGATTGGTCCCACTGTTCATTTAAGTTTGCACCGAGATAACAAAAGTTGGTGATTTGTGTTATAGGTTATTGGTTAACTAGTAATTGACCAGGTGGTATCCTATTTTTGCTTTTAACCATGTATTTGGTTTTTTGATGTTAAAATCAAGCCCAAACCTGCTACTTACTTCTGCCACCCTGGAAACAAGTGTCTGCAGACCTTTAAGACTGTCTGCAAAAATGACAGTATCATCAGCGTATCTTATGTTGTTCAATCGTTCTCCGTTTATAAGTATTCCTTCGTCTATGTCCGTTAGCGCTAGGTTCATAATGTGCTCTGAATATGTATTGAACAATAATGAGGACAGTATACATCCCTGTCGCACACGGAGTACTAACGGAGATAGCTACGATAATTCTCCGATTGTTAATCGTAATGAAAATGATGATCTGAATGAGAGGGACGACATTGATATTTTGGATGTTGGAATATTTGACGCTGACGACAGTCAAATTATCTTCTTCTTCTTGATGTGCCTATCCGTTACGAATGTTGGCGATCATCATGGCAATCTTTATCTTATCTGCAGCAGCGCGGAAAAGCTGCACATATCTTGCATTGATTTATTAACCAGATTCTGAGGTTCTTTAACCAAGATGTTCTTCTTCTTCCTGGACCTCGTTTTCCAAATATTTCTCCTTGCAGGATGGCTTGAAGGAGAGTATATCTGGATTCATTTCGCATAATATGTCCGAAGAACTGTAACTTTCGAGATTTGATGGTGGTCAGTACCTCTCTGTTCTTATTCATTTTTCTGAGGACCTCCTCATTTGTGACTCGGTCAGTCCACGGGATTTTAAGTATTCTCCGATATAGCCACATCTCAAATGCTTCCAGTTTTCTGCACATATCTTCGTTCAAGGTCCACGATTCAACACCATAAAAAAGGACAGAGAAGACGTAGCATCGCAGCATTCTTACTTTTGTATCAAGAGAGAAGTTGTGACTCTTGAAGAAGGCCCCCATCCGATTGAAGGTGGATCTAGCTTTTCCGATGCGTGCTCTAATCTCCTGGTTGTTGGTCCATTCTTCATTTATTATGGTGGCGAGGTAGTTGTAGTGCGTCACTCTTTCTACAGGGGATTGGTTGACGTAGAGTTGACCTTCTGTTATCCTTTTGTTGCTAATTATCATAAGCTTTCTTTAAGTCTTCTTAACGTTTATATTGAGTCCATATTGTTGACTGTAATACGTGATTTTGTTCATAAGAACTTGTAGGTCTTCTTAGTTGTCCGCAAATACTATGGTGTCATATGTATATCTGATGTTGTTTAGCCCGGTAACCATTTAGTAGAATACCTTTTTCAGTTTCGTGCAAAACTTCGATAAAAATTCTTTCAGAGTACAGATTGAAGATTAGAGGAGACAAAATACAGCCTTGCCTCACTCCAAGCATGATTTTCACATAGTCAGTGTATTCACCTTCAACTCTGAGATTTACTGTCTGATTCCAGTAGAGACTTCTAATTATTTTCAGATCTTGGTTGTTAATTCCTGTTTCTTTTAGTATTAGCATCATCTTGGCGTGCTGTACTCGATCAAACGCTTTCTCGTAATCAACCAGAGATGCATATACGTCGCAGTCAAATTGTAAATAATATAAATAAAAAACGGAAAATTAATGAATAGTGTTAATATTAATTATAAATTAATGGACGGTGTTCATATTAATAATATATTACTTTTTTGAGTGTATTTTACATTTAATATTTTACACCTCACCCTTTAACTGAACATTCTATTCTTTAATTCAAAAGTATTTATTCTTGAAAATCTATTATTATTTATTCTATTATAGAAAAAATTTAATATGAATATTTATTATTTAATATAAAAAATCGTCTCGTCAAAATGTTACATCTAAAATTAGAGCAAAAATATGATTGATTATAATATACAGTTAATAAAATTGAACATTTTTTTATTCATTTTAATTGGTACCTATGATTAATATACTGTTATTTTATAACAGTATAATAAGATATTTCATACAAAGACTTACAAAAGTACCGCCTACTCGTTGATTAAAGCTTGATAATGTGTACAGAAAATATGTCAATATGAACTGCAAATTTCAAACGATTATGGCATTGATACGTGGGTTTTGTTTGTTCTTGGTAAAAAAAATGAACGGTTATACATTATGTTTTTTTTTAATTAGTATAAATAAAAAAAACGTGGTTCATTCGAAGTATTTATAAAACTTTTATACTAAGAATACAGGTAATTAAATTCTTCTTAAGACATTTGTTTATTTATTTTGATAATCATAGAATCCAAACTTCTTTAACCCTTTAATCGGCAAGATAGAAATAGCAGGTTTAAAGTTTCAGGAATTTTGGTTTTATGGTAATTTGGGTGTGGGAAAAATGAATCTGAGGTCAGTTTGGCGATATTGGGTGTGTGTGGGGTCGTCAGCTCAATAAATGGTAGACCGTCTACAGACGGTGGTCTTGTCGTTCAGAAGGAAAATTTATGAAAACACCATAATTTATTAGTTGCACGAAATTAATATTTTTATTGAAAAAAAATTACAAGTAAATAAACAAAAAGGTATCAGACTTTTTACCTTTCCTGTTGGAGAAATGAAGGTAGCACTTGGTGAAAAAGGAATGAGTGTCAGACTTAATACAGAGTTTGCACGACTTTTACGATTTCCATTCAGGCCAATGATTTAATCCGCCATATCTTACACTATCCACCTGATGAACAGCTCGTCTACCGACGGCAGAACTACTAGACGGCTGTGGAACGGACGATGGTCGTCCAACAGGACGTTTTTCAGTAGTAGCACACAGCTCTTTAGCCATTTTCCATCGAAATTGTTGCGTCTTTATGTCTTTGTCTTTCACCTTCATCGGAGACATTTCGATTTTTCTCGACATTTACGCATCGATAAAGACCGAAGACATTGGTAATCGCCATTTCCAGTAGATGATAAAAAATTCTGGTGGCCATGTCCATTGTTTTCATACTAAGTCCATTTTGACCAATATATGAATCCATGAGGTCTACACCTCCCATGTGGGAGTTGTATTGTCAAATGATTTGTACAACCTCGTTCACATGTAAGTACATTGAACTTTGACGCCACAGAATATTCTTCCATTCCTGTGAAACCTTTGCAATATTTTTTAACGCTGAAAGAAAAAATAATCAGTAGATCTCATTTTTTTTATTCATAATATGTACAGACCTCTTCAAGTGAAGCCACCTACTGATGGTACTACTCTCGGGCCGGAAACTTCCAAAGTCGGTAACAATGATGTTGGTCCCTTTGGTGGTTTGAATGTAGATGCAGGTGTTGCTATTGATGTTGTTGCTATTACTGTCATATCTACTGTTGTTGCTACCGTGGTTGTGTCTTCTGATGTCGATGCTACTGTTTCTGCTGCTGTAGTTGGTGGAGATTTATCTCTAATTACAATAGCCGCTAAGTTTGTACTGTTGGAGTAGCATCGATCGAACTGAGTGAAACACTACTGATATTCAGTGATAAGTTTGCAGCCTGTACAAATTTAGTGGTTGAATCTAAGTTTTGCATGAATTCAGTTATCATCTCATCATCCTAAGGTGTTATTTCATCACACTTGTAATCCGGATCACTGTCTACGTCATCAACATATTCTTCATCCGTAAACGATTCCATAATGTCTGTTACTTCTTCTTCACTCAGAGTAAAGACATAGAATCCTTTTCCTACCGCCCACGCCCTCCTACATCCCTCTACACCATGTTTACCCTTCATTTTCTACATAATAAAACGATAACCGCAGGTTTAGTAGGTAAAATAAAAACAAAAATATGCATGCTAATAAGAAAAGGGCAGAAACGTCTT
Organism: Diabrotica undecimpunctata; assembly: GCF_040954645.1. Taxonomy (NCBI): domain Eukaryota; kingdom Metazoa; phylum Arthropoda; class Insecta; order Coleoptera; family Chrysomelidae; genus Diabrotica; species Diabrotica undecimpunctata. The sequence goes on from NC_092810.1 coordinate 31,979,290, forward strand.
GCAACTAAGCGACAAGACCGTCTGCAGACGGCCTTCATTAAATGCGCGATATTTTAAATCCACTGTTTATTTCCTCAACACACAGTAGTAAATCAATAAATATACCTAATAACTACTCACCAAATTTTCAAAAAATTTTCATGTTTATTTCTCAACTAGAAAGTACTTTTTTAAAATTCATTGTTGTTACCCGTAACACAAATAATTTTAGCGTCTCAATCATACGAATGTCTCGACACAAATGCCAGCTACTGTAAATCAACTAAAGCTAGAGTGTTCAAACTGGTACCGTTTGTTTCGTATTTTCAGTACCTACAAACGGTTTGGTCGTTCAGCTCGATTACACACGTTATTAAAAAAATACTTAGGTTAGAGTAAAGACCGTCTGTAGACGGTTTTGCCGATTAAAGGGTTAAGTGCCCACTGCCAATCGGAGGTTGGATATCACTGTATTTACCATATCTACCGCTGCTCTGAATTAACTTTTTGGACCATGACACTCTCCTTCTTCCGAGACTACTTCCTCCTCTTATCTTTACCTGTATTATCAATCTTAGCAATTCATATTGCTGTGCCCTCATTATCCCAGACATTGTAACTTTATTATTTTTATTGTTTATATTTATTATTTTGTATTCTTTGCCCATTTCTCGCAATACTTCCTTGTTCGTTTTCTCTGTGTCCATACTATTCTAAGTATCTAGCTGTTAACTAACTCAAATTAAATTCAGAAAACGGCGTTGGAGAAGACTTGGCTAGGCGCTTCTTTTAAAAGAAAAAAAATTGAATTATAAGCAGTGATCCCTGAGATACAACCGCTCAAAGTTGATCGGAATTTGCGAAAGTTATAAACAATAGGATGATAACTAGACTTCGGCAAATATGCATATTGCATATTTTGCATATTGTGCATATTTTATGCAAATATTTCATATTTTGGCATATTTGTATAAAAGTTTGCATAAAGTGCATAAAAGTTCAGATTTTTATACTGTATTTGAAAATTTTTAAACATACCAATTTATTTCAATTCTTGTATAAAATTTTGTAGTCATTTTAATCAAGAAATGATCTAAGTACGTAATCTCTACAGGTACAAAACATTTACAATTTCAAAGAAGATCAATTTAAGTAGCCCTCAACATTCTTAGAAAGTCTCGGTCACTGAGGCATTCAGTTATTGGATAATCGCTAAGGGTTCGCTCATTTGCATTTTATGATCTAATCCCCAAATCTATCTACAATTTATTGTATCTTAACAGCAGGTAAACGGCTAATAGTTTTGTTCCTAATTTAGGGATTTTCCAAAATCTCCCAGTTTATTGAATTAGGTACCTAAACATTTCTAATTTGATGCTCAGATTTGTAAATCATTTTTGTTTTGATATTCAAAGCGTAAACACTCGTTGTGCGTAACAAAAAGGAAGATTGTGATTTTATAATGCCTAAAACAACCAGTGCTTCAACTTGGATTAAACCTTATAAAGAGCTGTCTATGGATATGGGAAAATCTACTGTTCAGTATGTGGCAAAATTGTAAGTATCTAATATTTTCTATTAAATATCTAATATTTCATACATACAGGGTGTTTCCAAATGACACTTACAACGTTTGACTGTAGATACTTCTCGAAAAATTGAACAAAACGATATAGTTAATGAGGGGTCAAACTTATTTACTTTTCGAGATACAGGGTGTTAAAATTAAAAAAAATTAAATTCTTTTAGTTAATAACAACAATAACTTTAAAACCAATAAACGTATTTATTTGAAATTTAGTACTCGTAGGTTGTTTTTAAATGAAAAATAGCTTCCTTTAGTGAGAAAAAATTGTCCATGGTACAATACAATGGTGTGTATTTAGAAAAATTTTTCACCTTTACTTTTTTTTATGAAGTCAGCTATTCTAAAACACAATTATTTTTATTGTAATTGAATTAACAAAAAAAAAAACTTTTGTTGAATTTTAAAATAAGTTATATGATGTACTAATGGTTAGTAACAAAAACTAATTTGTGGATTAATACTGCATTTAAAACACTTAGCGAGTGTTTTTTTTTTCAAACCAGTTATTTGATTAACCAAAAACACCTTGTATATTTTTATATTTTAAAGGTTGGGTTAAAATAAAGGTTTTTATTTTTATTTATAGATAGCATGTGAGAAGAAATTTCAGATAGACCAACATGTGAGAACTGCATCACACATTGCAAAAAAAGGAAAAATAGGAGGAAAACATCAAACTTCAATGGCTAAATGTTTCCAATCTACTTCAAAAAAATTAGATGAGCAAGAAACTTTCAATGAAGACTTGTGTCGCGCATTAGTGTCTGCAAACATACCGCTTTCAAAATTAGTAAATGTAAATTTTAGTTCGTTTCTAAAAAAATATTGCAAACTTAATGTTCCAAGTGATCGGTCTCTAAGAAGAAATAATGTGAACGGGCTATACTCGTCGGTGTTAATTAATATTAAGGAAGAAATTGCAGATAATTATTTTTACATATCTGTAGACGAAACCACTGATTCCTCAGGAAAGTATATTGCTCATTTATTGATTGGTGTTCTTAAAGAAGATACCTTACCAAAATCTCATCTTATTTCATGCCAGTAACTTGAGAAAACAAATGCTTTAACAATTTCGCGTTTTATACAAGAAACATTAGCAACTTTTTTTCTTCCGACAACTATTCCTTCTAATAAATTACTGCTTATTTTATCGGATGCTGCTCCTTATATGGTGAAAGCAGGACAAAATTTAAAAATATTTTTCCCAGATTTAATACATGTTACTTGTGTAGCGCATGGATTAAACAGAGTTGCAGAGGAAATACGAAAAAAGTTTCCTCTTGTAAATACCATGATATCCAGTGTCAAAAAAGTATTTCTTAAATCTCCTATAAGAATTCAACTTTAAAGAAATGCTACCTAACATTCCTCTTCCACCACAACCTATTTTAACGCGATGGGGAACATGGTTAGAAGCAGCTAATTTTTATGCAGATCATTTTGTTAAAATAAAGAACATAATTGATACGTTAACAGATGAAAGTTCCCAATCTCTTTTGGATTCTAAACAAACTTTTCAGAGTAACTTGCTTCAACAAGAACTTTCATTTATAAAATCAAATTTTAGTTTTGTTCAAAAAACAATTACTCACAGTTAGAATCACCAAAACTGTAATTGTTCGAAAGTACAGCATTAATAAAAGAATTTGCGTCATGTTGTCGGAACGTTAGAGGTAATATTGGAAAAGATATTTTAAAAAAAATTGAAGCTACTATGGAAAAAAATAAAGGTTACCATATTCTTTCTGAAGTAGTCAGTGTTCTAGCTGGAAATATTTCGGAAACAATTAATTTAGAACCAAATGTTTTGGTTAGTTTGAAAAATGCTCCCGTTACATCAGTTGATGTTGAACGAAGTTTTTCCATATATCAATATATGTACTCAGACAGAAGCCACAAGTTTTTGTTAGAAAATTTTGAACACCACTTGGTCATTTATTGTTACCATAATTCTAAATAAGTTTATTCATACTTGAAAATGATGTAGTTCCTTAAAATAAATGTAAATCTTAATGAATAGTAGGAAATATTTAGTTATGTACACTTTTTTTTTTAAATAAAATTGTTACTATTTTACGATTTTTTTATTTATTTGTATGCATATTTTGTAAAATATTTGCATATTTTCGGGTAAACACGTGCATATTTATGCGCATATTTTCTACATTTTTATTTGCATATTTGCCAAAGTCTAATGATAACCTTTAAACAATTACCTTTTTTATTTGGAGCTCTCTCTTTCTCGATAAAAAATTATATATCTTCAAGATATTTATAACATAATATATTATATTATAATAATAAAAACCATCGGAACTGCACGTGAAAAATACCAAAAAAATTAGGTTGAAGAAAATTTAATACCGAAGTTCAAAATTGATATACAAAAAATGTATTTTCTCGGCTTTCAATTGGAACAGTTGGGAATGGGGTAAAAGAGGATTGCAGTAATAAGAACAATGGCTGCTGATCGCAGAAAGTAAAAAAATGAATAAATAACAACCATTAAAATAAATAATCTGGCAATAAAATACGTAGGGATTTACGTGGAGAAGAAAAAGATCATTTATCTTTTACTGCCAACCACAACCTTGATTCACGCGTACAAAGAAAAGAACATTTTCCTTTTACTTTCATCCACAACCTTAGTGAATACTGTGCTACTTTATGAATTTTTATTGAAGCGGTTCCTGGATTAGCTTATCTAAAATATCTAATATATTAAATAAATTTACCACAAGGCCGTCAGTTTTTAACGGTAGACCTCGTGATATTGAACGTTCGATTTTTTTCTGAATGAATGCCGGACCTTTCGGAATTCCGAAATAAAATGCCTGAGCTCACGGGACGCGACAAAGCATCTGTGTCGTCACCTAATCAACAACAAACAGTTGCCAATACTAATACAGCAGCAAATATCAAGGGCGGCGATGTTCTCGTTCTAATTACATGTACATTATAATTAAAACTAAACAAAAACTTATTCAGTGACAATCCGACCAGTAATCGAAAAATAACAAGCAATTTTTTCCGCGAGCACAACCACGTCCCGACCACAAATATTGGCAGTGATCCCGTGTATTTTACAACAACATATGCATCTTCGACCGATGTAATATGAAAGGATTTTTATGGAGTTACGGCCAAATATGACATAACTTCTTGAAAACAGTGTTACGAAGTGAGTGCGCACCATGGGGCTCATGCTTTCCGTGTTAGTGTGTTGTGTTGGTGTTATAGAACTGATTACCTTCTATCATAATATTACGAGACATTTCACCGATCCTCCTCAGCGCGGTGACCTTTCCTCCATCAGCGACCGATACATACATGAATTAGGTGGTATAAGAAAACGGATAGCGGAAGACTTGCAGAAATACCAGGAGCAATCACCTCCAACTTTGCGTCTAAACAGCCATGAAGACATCGAAATAGAATACAGTGAGCAGCTGCAGAGGTCGCGGTCTCCTAGTCCGAGAAGGTTTTTGGTAACGGAGAAAGAGGATTCTCAAAGAGAAAGCAACTCACCGAGAAAATTCTTAATATCGGAAGAACCCAACGGTTTAAAGAGGAGCAAGTCGCAGGATTCCATACCGGAATTTTTAATACACGAGGAACAGAATACTGAGAAGTCACCACACAAACCAAGGTTAGTATTTATTGAATTTTTGGAGCATGCTCTATTCTTTCTGATTCAAATTACACAAATTTTAAGTGACTTAATTTAGGACTAGATACATTAACGGCTACATTATTTAATAACATTGTTTTATTTCTGGATATCAAGGAAATGAATGAAAGGAAAAAAAAAGTATTTTTGAAGTGTGTAAAATATTTAATTGCTGTGCGCTTTCGGTTTACAAAGCCATCCTCAGAACTATGGTCAAATTTATAAAGTACCACTACTAAAGAGGGATCTCATTGGTGAAAAATACAAAATTTTTCTTTAAAAGTTCTTCAAAAAAACATCCAAAGGACAGCACAATAAACTCCACAAAAAACAGATCATTTTGTTCATGGTACGAGTATAAGTACCTGACAATCTGGATGTAGTTAAAGCGACAGACAAAATGAGTAGGATCCAATGCGCTGGCCTTTAAAAAAATTTTAAGTCGAAAGCCTACTATTCCAAATGCCTATTCCAAAGAAAAATAACAGCAAGAAGCAGTAACATATCATATGTCACAGAAAGTGATACGAATCGAAGAGAGCTGGGCAAAAATTAAGTCTAATATCTTAGCCTCACCTACAGAAAGTATTGGTGAAAGAAATATAAATAAAAATAAATCGTTCCCAAGGCGAAAAGGTGATCACTGGTAACGTTTTTCTAAATGGAACATTTTTATGGGCTGTAAAAGGAAATAAGCTCTGTATAAGAGGTCAAAGAACGAAAGTAAACGAACTAATAGAATCAAAATACATATAAAAGGATACAAGGATTGACCAACTAAAAAAGCTCTATGCAAAGGAATAACAAATGATGCTAGAATCAGAAAATGAAAAAGTTAATATAAATACACAGAAAGTTCGAAAAATACTTGAAAAGCTGAAGAGCAAAAAATCTGCAGGTGAAGACGGAATACCAAATCGCATTACTGAAATATTCTGTAGCAGCAATGACAACTAACGAACTAATTCTCTATTTAACAAAAAAGATAAAAAACAGCCAGAAAACTACATTTTTTGCAGTCTTACGGTATCGAATGCTTTCTAGTAGTTCACGAATATCAGTGCCAATGGTAACAGTGATCACTAGTAAGTGGTCGTTAGTACTGAATAAAACAATGACTGAATTGTTACATTGAGAAGGAGTTTTCCTTGGTAAATACATTCGGTGAAAAGTTCGGCCAAAGCCTGGATAATTTTATTTCTACCTATTTTGATCACCTCAATCACTTCTTCATCATCGACAAGGGATTTGTTATTTTTTGTTTCTAAAACTACCGTTTTGTCATCGTATGGTGAAATTTCTGGCATTAATTCTGATCCCTAGTTTGTGATTTTGGGCAGGGGCTAATCTTTCCTTTCGTCGGTGTTCTTATACATTTTACGCTAAAAGAATTCGATTACCTCACATCCGTAGTCGTGTTTCCATCTTTGTTTCTTATTGTGTACATATTTTTGTTGCCTATGTTGTTCATATTTCGCCTCAAAACTATTAAACTTTTGTTTTCTTGAATTATTTTAGTTATTTCTTTTGTATTGTTTGATTGACCCATGGATATTTTTATTTATTTCTTTATTGTTGTGTAGTTGGTGTCGTATTTTTCCGTCAGCTGTCGTTTTTTCTAATTAGCTCTTCGATATTTTGGCTTAGTTTTTCTTTATGGATCAGGACCGTCGGGCAGCACTCCCTTTCCGTTTCTTTTAGTGTCTTCGTTATGCCATCATTTGCTTAATCTACATCTTCTATTTTATCTTCCAAGTCTTGAATATGTCTGGTTAGTGTATCTTCATATAGGCCGTTGTTTTCTGGGGAAATCTATTTCCTTTTTTGTGTTTTTAGGATCATCTTTGTTCTTTCCGATTTGACACTTCAACGTCTTTTAGCTCTGTTTAATATGTGATCGCTTTCTATTAAAAACTTGTTAAGTACTTCGATGTCTTTGAATATTTCTTTTCTGTTATGATATAATCTAGTTCATTTTTGACACTACCATCTGGGCTTATCCATGTCCATTTACGCTGAGGCTGATCATGTCCCATTTCATTTTTTTCGGCTCTTCCTCCAGTCCCATCATCTTCTGGTCCGATATAAGAGTTCTAACATTGTATAAAATAATATGTTTTCATCGCTCTTTGTAGTAGCCTGAGTTTTTCTGGGGATTCTTAGTACCGTCTATTCCAACCCTGTGCCAACCGCTACCTTGGTTGGGGGTGTTGGAGCCGCTTCAATTTTCAGTAGTTTCGTATTTCATCGAAACCAACTTTTGGAGTTTTAATCCATTATAACGCTTGGCTAGTGTCTATTAGGGAGTTGGTTTGGAAGTGGAAAGGGGAAAGGATGGAGATGGGAATGCTTTAGGTTTGGACATGGTTTCGTCGGGGATGGGAGGCTGGGGAAATCCATGAGCTCGCAGGTTTGCTATTCCTGAAGTAGATCTATCTCCTGCCGGGATTGCAAATAAGTATTCATCCGCTACCACATAGAGTATGGGAAGAATTACAGGAAGTACGCTGAGATATCGAAAGGTGAGTGAAGATATCAGAAGAAAATGTAACTTACAGTGTATAAACGGATGGACACTAAACAGAAAAAAAAAAGAATGGAATAACTACCTAAAAGCCGAATGGTGGAGACTCTTGTGGTCAAAATAGTTCAATACTAGTTTACAGATAGTATCGGTGTATTCGTGCACATTTGATTTTGGACAACCTTTACGAAATCTGTTGTATGTATGTAAAATTCAGCGCACAGAAACTTAAAATTTTGAATGTTTTGCAAACTGCAAACAATACAATACGTATTTTATTCGTAAGAATAAAAACAAGCTACTAGGCATTAAATTGTCAAACTTTAAAGAGTTAATGTCTTTGGATGAGGCGATATATTTCTCTATAAATTTCCGTGTAATGTACCTAGTACTATATAATTCCGATTCGTTTAATAATAACCTTATATTGAGCATTTTTCTCCCAAACTTAGGTATATTCTAAAAGAAAAACAAACCGAAGAATCCCCTCTGCCATTACCCAGACAATTTATTGTCTCCGAAGAAACTCTAAACACCGTGGTTTTTGAAGATACAGACTTCGAAGTACCAGCATCGTCGGTATCTCACGAAAAGTCACCGTCTCCGTTCCTAACCGTAGAACCGCCCCAGGTTCCACGAAATAGTATCTGCAACGAACTCGAAAGAGAAGAAGAAGAAGCCCTGAAAGCGATTCCTCCTCATGCGAGCCAGAAGGTCGACGTTATTTTAGAGAACACTAGTCACAACACTACCCAATACTGGACGAACAAAGTTCTAGTGGTTCCTAGCGGAACTTCCAGGTCAAGATCATCATCTCCGGATAGAAGTACCAGTAGCGATACTAGAGAAAATGTGGACCATTCGACTAAATATGATGAAAAATATTTAAACAATCTTGATGGGGTTAGTAAGGCAAAGAGTATAAAAAGATTTGGGTCGAGCAGGAAGTCTGTCAAACGGAAAACTGTAGGTATGTTTTTCTGTAACATCATCGTCTTGTCTTTCATACATCATTCATTTTGCCCACAGAATAGTGAAATGTAAAAAGTTGAGGGTGAACTTACACTGAGATGTTGAATTCTACAGGCCTTACCCAGACTTGCAAACTCCTGGCAAAGAAACTAAAAACAAAGAAACAGATTGTGTGGCACCATGGTGATTTGATTGAATCTCTACTTGTAGTTCTTAGTATTCATAAGACATTATATTACGAGTAGGTGTATATTTTTTCTTCTAAGGAGACTATGCTGGTGCTTATTTTAGTCAATGGTGTGTGGTACTTTCTTTATCTATAGCAACTTATTTTGCTAGATTTCGCGGGTGGTTTTTTCTTCAGTTCTTCATGAAAAACTTCTTTGTAAAGTGAATGAATGTCCCATTTCTTAAAAGTTGATCTCAAACAAAAACTTTGGTATGTGGGTCCTCATTTCTCTTTCTTGCTTTTACTGGAACACTTCTACTCGAAGGTAATTGAGAGTTCCCCACATGGGGTAGGAAAAGTTGCAACCAAAAGTTGAGGGAGTAAAAAGCTTCTTTCCATTTGACAAGACGAGTTTTTCTGGTGAGATGTATTAATGTTTCAGTCTTATGGACTGGTGATCATCGAATGATTGTCGAATGTCTTTAATTTCTTTCATTTGTTCTACATTTCTAGAACTTCTCTTCTGATATCAAGTGAAGCGATAGAGTAGAGCGTAGAGCTTAGTAGTGGGTGTTGGCTCGGACATCGACTTATAATTACATTTTAAATGTGTGTTAATGCTTCCCACATTGGTGCAGCCTATTCTGCAGCCAAAGAGCAAAGTCTAACGCTTATGGTCGAAGGGTGGAAGGAGTCTGGTTTGTCGTCTAGTTTCAAACAATATTATTGGAATGACATTATGCGATTCAGAGCAACTCATAAGATATTTAGAAGCATTATTTTCAATGGTTTTTCACACTATTGAAAAGATTTCTCCACACTATAGAATGTTCAGTTTTCTGGATGCTTGTCTATTACGAAGGTGGAATGAGCGCACTTGAGGTTATCCTAGATTTCGCTTAAGATTAAGGTACCATGCTATCATTGTTTTTACGGCTTCATTTATTGTTCTTTTTACTTCCTGCTTTTACAACAATGCCTGTGTCCCAAATTTTTTTACTGTGTAGGTGTTATTATATTGCCTTGAGTGAGACTATTCTTCCGTGTTTTCCTTCTATTCTACAAGAAGACGTTGTTGTGACAAAAAAGTTTACTATCTCCTGTGATATCATACAGCTTTTGAAAGAGTTTTTTCTTTTAAAAACCGTATATTACATTTTGCAAATGTTGCCTCAGTTACTTGGTATCTTTCATGCTAGTCTTCAATGTGTTGGATGGGATTCAGTATTTATGAGAGATATAATCTTCTCGGTCTAAAACAACTTTGTTATTTAATGAGTTGCTGGTCTATTCTCGATGAAATTCTATTAAGATTCATGCATTCAAATAGTTTCAACAGTAATATGTGACGAAGATACTGGCCGACAGTTTTAGTGGTCATTGAGATCTTTATCAAGCTTAAGTATGAGAAGAACTTTATGTTGTGTTCATATTTTGTGTATATGCATAGTTTGTTCATAGCTATTCATCTTCTGGAGCATCCACTCTAATGTTCTTGTTCTAAACTTAATGTACTCTGTATCTAGGTCATTAATACCAGGAGGTGCCTTATTTTTCATGATGTGGAAAGCAGGTTTGAGCTCAGCATCGTTAAAAGGTTCAGTCAACTAACTGAATTTTTTCAATCATTTTTAGAGGTTCTTTTTTTCTTTGCTTTTCATTCCAGGTGCTTTGCCATTTTTAAGGATTTCTGAGATATTTCAGAAATCGTTAGTTATTTCTGTCATATCTTGGTTAGAACTATTCCATAATTCCCAATGTTCAGGTTTTCCAGGAGGTTGCACTATTTTGATTTTAGTTCGTCCGAGATCGCATCAAACAACATTTCTGTAGCTTGGTATCATCATTGAAAGTTCATAAAGTTTGATAATGATTGAGTAATGGGACAAAGTCTGGAATTAATGTTTGTTCTGGAAACAATTATCACTATTTTGACGAATAAAATATGAATCGACTTTTTCTCCAAATTGTTTGACCCTGCTCCTTCCTTCATCTCATAACAATCTCCTCTACATATGTCCAGCTACAAATAATTGTTCAGTGTAAACGAAATCAGTGTAGTGATTAAAAGTTACATCTCATCATATTCACTTTACCTAACGTTTAAAGAAAGAACGTTTTCCTGAAAGGCATATTATTTTCCCCTTGTAGACCATAACCAGAACTGTTTGGATCAGAATTCCTTGGATAGCTTGGATACCACGGCGGTGTTGACCCACGCAGCTGAAGAATTAAAGAAAGTCTCATCCGAAGAAGAAGAAATCGGCTCTTCTAAGACTCCCGACAGCAAAAATCCTCAACCGAAACCTGGAGAGCCTTTTTGGGTAAAGAATTTATAATGCAGAGTGAAGAGACTGATGTTTTTGGTAGATATTAGTTCATAGTTTATTTTTGCTTTGGAAATTTGTGTTATTTAAGGGCTTGATTAATATATATACCTACTGATTATAGTTTTGTGTGTTTTTATTGAACTAACCATTACATCTTTTAATATTTTTTATATACGTACAAAAACCATTAACTTAGAGCAAAAACTAATGTTTTAAATAAAGAAGAAACAAACAAAACATCTTCAGATGAGCAACAATATACCTTCTCAGAAAGTTTCTTTAACGTTTTTTTTTAAGTAGCAATATAAGATATAATTTATAAATTGACGACAACCTTAAAATCACATATCAGAAAGAAAAGAAACCTTTGACGACGATCGAAGTATTAGGAATGATGTACGAGAAATGTGAAGGTTCATTGATTAAGAAATCCATAAACATATATGAAGAAATATAGTAAAAAATAAAGAAAAATGCGAAGATAAAGAATGGTTACAAAAATTACAATAGATAATGAATGACACTGACAAGCAGATACGATAACTGATGGAAAAAACTCATTCTAATACGATATGAGCAAAGACGATTGAATAGAACAGCGAGAGATGTAATATTAGATGTGGCAACACTCTCGACCTCTCAAATAGAGGACTTATAAAATTTTTCATATAAAAATGAGTTCACGTCATTCAACATTTTACGACTGCAGAACCCCACAGCGTTGCCAAAATATCAGAATAGTTAATAAGTGAGGAATTTTTAAAATGTCAACTATTTACGAATACAATACACTATACAAAAAGTAATATAAGTAATACAATACACTATAGTTAATTGGATTGTTAAAATAAAGAAAATAATCAAATTTTCAAAATTTGGTATATAAAAGAAAGAAGGAGTATTGTGAAGTGATATGACAGAATTGTGAGAACGCAAAATGGACAGAAAGCTCAACTGATTTATATAAGATTTTAGGAATATGTTGGATATCATTCGGGAGAACCTAATCGAAGCATTATAAAAAGGCCCTCCAAAAAGAACTGAAGTGGGCTCCAAAAGCTGATACTCGGTCTCGAGGTATAAACTACCATTTTTAAGTTATCTCAACTTGAACAATAAATAAAAATGTTTAAACTTATTCTTCAATATTCGCATTATCCAGATACATTCACAAGGTAAAGAAAATCCACACATAATATACATTTAATATAAAAAAATACAATTATTTATTAACGGTACCACACAAATACATATAAAATATTACAAGATGATACATTAAATTAAAAAGTATACAAGCAAGAAATATATTAAATAATAAATTCGACTATTACTTGATGGAAATTCATTTTATATAACATTAAAACACTGAAAACTTTGTTTTCAAAAACTTCCACAAAATTTATTATAAAATCTTATCACTATAGCTGTTTCGGCAGAGTGCCTTTCTCAAGTGATCTATTTTTGATATGCGTTTACACTTTATAGTCTTTAACGAAATAGGTTGAAAAGGGGAGAACTATTTGTCTCAAGTTGGTCATTCAGAATTCTGTCTGTGTTATTTAATTTGTTAATTTCCATAGATTTTAACAAAGATAGCTAAAGGCCTTTATTTTGGATGTAAAGAATTCGAAATTCGTCATTAAAAGAATGATTATGATCTAGAAGGTGAAGTGTGTATGTAGAATCTGCTTTTCTGTTATTGAAAGCCCTTTTATGTTGTGTTATTCATTTGGTAAAATTTATACCAGTTTGACCGATGTAAGTTTTTGGGCAGTCGCCACATTTAAGTTTGTATACACCACTGTGTAAGTGATTTTTATTTTGGCTCTTGTGTTTTTTAATATATTTGCCTAAGTTGTTGTTTGTCCTAAAAGATGGTGTTATTCTTTTCTTTTTTATGTGTTTGGCTATTTTTGTTGATATTTTGCCTGTATATGTAATCGAGCAGAAGGTACTGGGTTTTTTCCTTGGTGGTGGATATGCTAATTCCAGGGCTTTCTTGTGTAGTTTTTGATTTAAAATTTTATTAATTGTTTATTCGTTGTACTCATTGTTTATTGCTATTTGCTTGATGATATTTAATTCTGTCTCAAAGTTGAATTTTGACATCGGAATTTCTGTTAATCTATATAACATGCTATGATAGGCTGCCAGTTTATGTTGTGTATGATGGAATGATGAATTATGTCGTGTCAGTATGAGTAGGTTTATGAAATACGGAAAACTCATGATTGTTTTTAAGTCTGATAATTTTTAAATCTAAAAAAATTTTGGATCGATTTTGTTCTGTTTCTATTGTCAATTCAATATGACTATGAAGTGAATTAATATACGATAAAAATTGGTCGAGTTGCCTGTTAGTTCCTGTAAAACATACCAGTACATCGTGTACATATCTCCACCAATATAAAAACATTTTAAAATATGGGATGTTTTGAAATCTTTGTCTCTAGATGATCCATAAAAATATCTGATAGCAATGGGCTTAGAGGATTGTCCATTATAAGTCCTGCACTGTTATTTGTATATATTTAATTATTAAATTATTCAAAGTAGTCGTGGTTTATGCAAATTTTAAGATGTAAAATTTCAGATCTGAAATTGTTGCCAATGGCAATGTTGTCCGGTCCAGGTGAGTTTGAACTGTCAATTTGGCAGTATTATTCGAATGTTTGTTGACCCACAGGTGCCATGATCGGATGTTCTTGCGGTTCCTGTGTATCGAAGGGGGTGGCGAGTCGTCTTGTTATGTCTCTCTCGGTTCTTACACGGAAATCGTGGTCAAATCTGGGGTCATCGTGGTTGATTAAGGCGTTTTGTAGATGTATTTTGAAGGCGTCGGCCTTCTGTTGATCTGAGTTGATGATTTGATTGTTCACCTCATTACACCATATATTACATTCTGCAAAATAAAAAAATCATCTCCCTTTACATTTTAAATCTGCCACATCTTTCCTCAAGTGTCGTAAAATGACAAAAGCCTATCTATCTGAAAGACCATATTATTCGGTAGAAGAGCTACTTAATGAATAACTAAGAAGTTACAGTACCTTTATGTACAAGTTCAAGAAAGTAGATAAAGCAAACATCGAGAATTACCGACCAATATCCTTGCTATCACATCTGTATAAATTACTAACTAAAATCATAACCAACCGCCTAACACATAAGCTCGATTTATATGAACCTATCGAGCAGGCTGGATTCAGAAAACATTTTAGTACCATAGACCACTTGCACACCGTAAGAACACTGATAGAAAAATGCACCAATTCCAATTCATATGGCGTTCGTCGATTTCCATAAAGCATTCGATTCCATCGAATTATGGGCAGTGCTTGAATCTGTAGAAAATGCACGTATCGATTCAAGATACATTAACATAAATAAAAACATATATGAAAATGCCACCATGCAGATAAAGCTGGACGAAAGCACAAAAACTAATCCCATAAGATTACAACGGGGAGTAAGACAAGGAGACACCATCTCTCCCAAACTATTTACCCTTGTTCTAGAAGACATTTTTAAGAAACTAGAATGGAACAACAAGGGTATCAACGCCGACTAATCATACATAAACCACTTGAGATTCGCAGATGACATAGTTTTAATAGCCGATAATATCGAAGAACTAAATGATATGTTACAACAATTAAAGGCAGTTTCAGGGGCGGTAGGCTTAAAAATGAACTACAGTAAAACAAAAATACTGAGCTGAGACCAGACAAATATAACAATACAAAATCATACCATAGAAAATGTTGAACATTATGTATATCTAGGTCATGTCATCAAACTAGGAAAACCAAATCAAGATGCTGAAATTAAAAGGAGAACACAACTGGCATGGGGCGCTTTCGCCAAACTAGCATATATATCTTGAAAAACACCTCCATTCCTGTAAACTTAAAGAAAAAGGTGTATAACACATGCATACTACCAGTTTGTACCTACGACTTGGAGACAGTAGCCCTTACCAAAAAAGCTGCTAAAAAATTAGAAACAACGCAAAGAGCAATGGAACGAATCATGCTTGACATATCACTGAGAGACAAGATTAGAAACACCGAGATAAGATGTAGAACGAAGATTAGGGATATTGTGGAAGAAATTACAAAAATGAAATGACGCTGGGCAGATCACGTAGCCCGATATAATGACAACAGGTGTACACGGAGAATTCTAAAATGGACACCAAGGACGACAACAACAAGCATGGGAAGACCTCAAAAAAGATGGGTAGATGACATAAGAGCAGTGGCAGGCAAACAGTGGCTTAGATTGGCGCAAGATAGAGAAAGATTGAAGCAATTGGGAGAGGCCTACATTCAGGAGTGGATGGAAGATGGTTGACAAAGAGAGAGATGTACAAGTAACTAAAGTATTTTTATCTATATTTGGGTATCATATGCAGCAACTTTTGAATTGTTTATTTTATTATCTTTTATTTCTATTCTATTCTATTCTATCCGGGATTCGGGATAGATGTTTCGTAGATTGTGCATATTAAAAAACTAAAACGACAACCACTTTCGCATTACTATGCTTATTTGTCGATCCTGCATTTGAATTTTTTTTTATTATTAGAATTAGATATCCTATTATATTCTATAAAATCATAGTTAAAAATAACCATCCAAAATTATAATTTTTTCCAAGAAATAAAAAGTCCAAGTGTTAATAATGGTCGTGGTTTTTTAACCAGTTCCAAATTAAAAAGATATTGTCATTTAGATATCAGTAGGAGTATTTTATATTATAATATCCAACCTTGATATAAGATTGAATAAGAATATGGACTTGCAACGTTTAAAATATATTAATCCATAAATTACTAGACTGACCCATAAAAAAACGGTGTCTTTGGTAGAAGTCTTCATTATAATTTTTAAATCATTGTTGTTTTACCTAATTTGGAAACAATCATTTTTCACTGTCAATTACTAGTTTCTGTCACCAGGTTTCACAGAAAACAAAATTTATGAACAAAATCTTCCCATGGATTAAAAATGTGATGACTATATTCGGATGACTATATACAGCAAATTATTAACTTATGTATAATTTACGCAATTATTTTAAGACTGCTTAATCCTAATAAATAAAATGTTAATACAACTTAAACTCTTATTTTCTTCTTATTGCTACTTCTCTAGAATGTTCTGTCTAACTACATTCATTCCTTCAAATCTCTTAATGAAATTGTTCTTCTTCCAATAATTCTTCATTTTATCCTTGTATTATGACATGGAAACATTTATATTTCTTCCTTCTCATAGCATTCTCAAGTTTTAAATTATCTTGTTTAAATATAGATTCCAAGTACGGATTAAATAGTAGTGGGAAAAGGACACCGCTTTGTCTCACTTCTCGTCTAATACGTTTATTTTCCTGGGATCTTTGTTCTATCAAATCAAATATATCAAACACACGGTGCTGCAAAGATTTTGATGTTTAAGAACAAAAGTGTTTTTCTAGAGTATTGTTTGGCGCTGAATCCAAATCCGTTAAGATTTTTTTCCTGTCACGTACAGTTTTTTTTGCTACACAGATTGCATTAATAGGCTTTACATTTAGAAATGGGCATTCTTCTTCTTTAAGTGCCATCTCTGCGACGAAGGTTGGCAATCATCATGGCTATTCTGACCTTCGAGGCAGCTGCTCTGAACGATTGCCTTGAGCTGCAACCAAACCACTCTCACAGGTTCTTCAACCAGGAAACGCGTCTTCTTCCTACGCTTTTCCTACCCTCTACTCTTCCTTGAATTATGAGTCTCAAGATGTTGTATCTTTCGCCTCTCATCACATGTCAGAGATATTGCAATTTCCTTTCTTTTATTATATTTTCCATTTCCCTCTCTCTGCCTATTCCCCTTAACACTTCTGTATTCGTGACTCTATCTACACATGAAATCCTTAACAATTTTCTAAATGTCCACATTTCAAATGCGTTAAGTCGATTTATTGTATTCCGGTTTAATGTCCATGATTCAGCTCCATAGTAGAGTACACTGTATACATAGCATTTAATTAACCTTATTCTGAGGGCCAATGTCAGATCTTTGCTGCATAAAATCTTTTTCATTTTCACGAAGTTGGCACGTGCTTTTTCAATTCTGACTCTTATTTCTGCAGTATAATCGATATTTTCTGTGATTATCGTTCCCAAGTAAGTATATCTTTTTACTCTCTCAATCTGCTGGCCGCCTACCGTTAATATTTCGTCTGTATTGTTGTTCTTGCTAATTTTCATTAATTTGGTTTTTTTGATGTTAAGAGAGAGTCCGTATTCTCCACTATATCTTAATATTTTGTTCATTATTCTTTGTAAGTCTTCCAAGTTGTCGGCTATTATGACTGTATCGTCGGCATACCTAATGTTGTTAATTAAACTTCCGTTCACTTTTATGCCGACTGTCTCGTTTACCAAAGCTTCTTGTATGATTTATTCAGAATAAGCATTAAACAATAAAGGCGACAATAGGCAACCTTGCCTGACCCCTCTCCTTATCTCCACTTCTTCTGACACTTCTCTTCCAATTTTCACATTTGATCGTTGGCTGTAGTATAAATTTGATATCAATGTTACATCCCTCACATCCAGATTCTTGTTTTTGAGTACTTCTATAAGTCGGTCATGTTTTACCTTATCGATGCCTTGTCTATAAAGCATACATAAAGATCTCGATTAACATCCAAACATCTTTGGGTCAGCACGTTAAAAGAAAATAGTGCCTCTCTTGTCTTCTTCATTCCGAAATCCAAACTGGGAATCACTAACATCCATCTCCAGCTTAGCGTCTATTCTATTATGGATGATTGTGGATAATCATAAATGGGCATTACAAAGGTTTTATCACTTGGCGATGACATTGTTGTGACTTATTTACATTTACATTTTTGAACAATATGTTACAACATATTACCAAATTTGTAGAAAATATGTACCTACTTTTCATATTTTGGCGTAAAACTTGGCGATCAAGACAAGGCATTGGCCACTCATACTGTATGTTGAACTTGTGGTGAGGCATTGCGCTTATGGCTAACAGGTAAAAAGAAAGCTATGTCCTTTGGAACACCGATGGTCTGGAGAGAAACATCAAATCATGTGGATGATTGTTTCTTTTGTCAAACGAATGTGTTATGTGGCTATTCAGTTAAGAACAAGAAATCTATTGTTTATCCTAACTTACCTTCTGCTATTAGACCAGTAGCTCATAGCGACACTATACCTGTTCCTTTTCCTCCTACTGTTCAAAAATATGTTAGTAATGACTGTGACTGGGAAAGTAGTGACAATAAAAACAATGTATGTGATGAGGCATATGAACCTGATGAAATTGCTCACGTAAACTTTTTACTCAAGAAGAATTTAATGATTTAGTTAGAGAATTAAATCTCCCAAAGGACACTGCAGAAATTCTTGGATCCAAATTGTAATCAAAAAATCTCCTTGCGATGAACTGTCACTTTTTCTTGTTATAGATTCATCAAAAGCTAGTTTGAAAGCTGTCCTTCTACATAATGGAAACAAATATGATTCAATTCCAGTAGCTCACTGCGCTCATTTTAAAGAAACATACGACAATGAGAAAAGTCTCTTGGAAAATATTGAATACAAGAAGAACAGCTTGATTGATTTGTGGAGATTTTAAAATCATTGGTATTCTCCCAGGTTTGCAAAGTGGAGTTACTAAATTCTCTTGTTTTATTTGTGAATGGGATAGAAGAGATAGGTCCCATCGCTATACAGTGAAATTTTGAAAAACAAGAGTCCAATTGACACCAGGCTCAAAGAATGTCATAAACAGTCCATTATTAAATCTCAAGCATGTTCTGCTTCCACCTCTACATATTAAATTGGGGTTAATGAAACAATTCGTAAAAGCGTTGAATCAGGATAAACCATGTTTCTAGTATATGGATAAGAAGTTTCCTAAGGTAACTTGGATAATAATATAAAATGCATGGATACTAAGGAAAAAATGTATGGAGGAGCTTCAAATTGTTTTACGGAGTTTCTTGGGGAAAAATCCGAATTACAAAGAAGTAAATGGCTTGTTAAGAAGTTTCAAAAACCTAGGTTGTCTTATGATTGTAAAACTTCATTTTCTTCACTCACACCTGGACTATTTTTCCAATAATTTGGGAGATTACAACGAAATCCAGGGAGAGAGGTTCCTGTCTTTTCGTACAAAAGTTAGATGGCGATTTGTAAAAAATCTGTACGTGATAGGGAAAATCCGATGGCAGATTGAGAATGAACGCTGTAAACGAGTTCTTAAACACCTTTCACTTCTCAGTCATCAATAATTTTTTTTAATTTCAGCACTGATATATCATATCTCATAAGAAACCTAACTTTGTTTTAAAATGGATTAGCTGTGTTAAAAAAACAGGCAATTAAATGAGAAATTTAAATGTTTTAAACAGGGACTGCACAAAAAACAACGCGTGGCACTTGGTAAGTGCTGTCAAAAGTGAATGCTTCGCATATCGAGTTATTACCAATCGAAATTATAAGTCGAGATAAGCAGAGTAAAAGGGAATAATTAGGAAGAATAAATTGATTCGGGCCCGTGTAAAACATACAGGCATACCGAGCGATAAGAAGTGTTGACTTCAATAATAAAATATTATCCCAGTCTGGTTAAAAAAGGTCGAAACATTTTTCGCAGATATCTGAAGCTCTTAAGACATAGGTGGAGGTTACTAGATGACGAATAGATGAAAAATACTCGTATTTTTACCTTGCGTTTTTTTTAAACAATAATTTATGGTCACAATTTTATGTTTTGTCTATAAGTTTTTTCCCTTATATTTTACATAAACAATATTTATATCATTTTTTTATATCAAGAATATCTTTATTTTCCCGTTTTTTAAATTACAATTAATAAATAATTTACGGAGATATTTACAAAAAAAGCAGTTTTTGCACTAATTTATAAATTGTATTAATTTTTTATTAACAAAATAAAATGTTATTAATACATTTGGACGTCGAGGAATTACCGTCTTTTAAATTTGTGCGAAATTTCCCCCCGATCGGTCAAATAGTTTAAAAGTTATTTAATTTATTTATCCCTGAGGCTAAATATTTAAACTATTGAACTTGCTCTCTTAATGATGCTAGAGACATAGCAAATTTCGTAGGATTCTTTAAGACTTAAACTATCTTAGAAGTTAAATGCATATTGCGTTTTCATCGAAATTATTTACAAAATAAACGTTTAAAAAAGGTTTATGTTTTTTACTTATAAACAAAATAACTTCTATATTTTTCAAGCTACAGATATGTACGTACAAGGGTTGGATAGCTGGTAAAAGCTGACATTTAAAAAAAAAACCTTCTATGACCAATAGGAATGAAGTTAGGGACTATTTTTTTAAAAATCATATCTCAAATGTTTATAAACATTAAAAGTAAAATTTGCACAAATTTTGAATGAAAATCTAAACTTTTTATTGAAACTTATAGCTATAAAATTCATACAATTTTTTGAAACTTACAGCCCTTCGAAACGAAGGTACTTTCGAAAGATCGACATGGGAAAGTGGAGGGGATAATTGTTTCAACTCCGTTTTTTTTTTCGAGATCGGAACTTCAAATTGAAACACGTAGGAAAAATTTACATTATCTCTGCTTCCATTGCAGCTAGAAGCCTCTTTTTTTTTAATCTGTGGTAGCTCGTCGAAATGTGAATAACTACATAGTTTTCACTGGCCGGGAAATATGAGAAACCTTGGAAAAATTGAGTCCATTTGAAATTCACCTTAAAAACTTACTTTTTTTTAAATTTATTTCCAATCTCCGATAGGAGCGGAACTTGAAGAAGAAGTTTTCTATATAAAACTATTTCTATATACCGTAATACAATGATACAGGCATCTTGAAAACGAAAGACAAATGAAAAAATATTGTCTACGATCGGAAATAGGACGCGCGACTTGGGACTTGACACAAATACTCAATAATCACTTTGGAGGACATTTATCCGGGCCAGCTGCCAATAAGTATTCAACCACATGCACTTTTAACATTTGATGGTTGTTGGCTGCGACATCAGTTTTTATTTGCCGTGAGGAATATTTTAAGTCTGACGTAGTCATTTGTAACTTAAATGACCATTTGGCAAAACTTTCCGTATTGATGGTATTGTATACGTGTAGTCGATTGTAACTGTAGACAATTTTCTAGTTAAATAAAATGAAGTCCTTGAAAAAAATTACTGCAATCATTTGTTAAACTTAATTTCCCTTCGGTATTGTCAGAACAAATTTCCGGAACGGAAAATCAAACGTCATAATAAACGAATTTTCAACTTAAATTGTGGTTAATTTCCATTAAAGATAGTAAAAAACATTAAAATATCACAACAAATGTGATAGTTTAAATTCATCGTTTTTTAGGCATATTTCAAATGCCTCATATTTGTTGCCAAAACTCAAAATCGAAATTTCATGTTACAGGTATTGCCGATTAGGCTCTAAAAATGAAAATTTCACAGCGATCGGTCATTCACAAGTTTTAAATGACATAACGAATGCTATAACATTTAGAAATTTGTCTGAACCAAGTATATCAACATTGCAAACAAGGTTGAATCATGAGGATTTTAAGGTTGTTTATGAAAATTGCTTATACTGTTTTGGAAATACTATATTGTATCATATTGATATATGTTGTCCTATGGTTGTAAAAAAATTAAGTCAAAATAATACTAACAACTGGATTTCTAACGAAATCTTAAAGATGGGAGTTGATTTAAAAAACCTTTTCTGGTTGACAAAAAATTCGACAGACCCTGATGTAAAATTAAAATATAAAGAAGACAAAAAGAAGTATACTGAAAAAATTCAAGAAGCAAAGAAGCATTGTTTTCAGAATACTTTTCACAACAAAAATAACCATCAAAAGCAAAAATTTATTTGGAAAACAGTTAATATCAAGACTGGAAAAAAAGGACAGTATAAAAACACAGAAAAAATCGAACACTTAGGAAGTTTCATAAACGATAAAAAAGAGATGGCAAATGCTCTCGGAGTATTCATTTCATCATTTTCAAAAAATGCATTAAATGCCAAATATGGAAATTCACAATTTAAAAACTATACGACCTTAAATGTTGACCAAACATTCTTCTTCTATCCTATTGACTATAGCGATGTTGCCGAAGCTGTTTCATCCTTAAAAAATGTAAATTCAGTGGGTATTGATTGCATTTCCACAAAGCTAGTTAAACATATGAGCGTGTACATTATTCAACCGTTAACTGATTTAATAAATAAATCTGTAGAGATGGGTATTTTTCCCACTGATTTGAAAATTGGTATCGTTTCCCCAATATTTAAAAAAGGAAACAAAACTATGTTAGAAAATTATAGACCAATTACCGTACCAACAGTGTTGTGTAAGGTTATTGAAAAATGCATTCATAAAAGGATGTTGTCATTTCTTAGTAAATATAACATAAGTTCATATCAAAATGGGTTTCTTCCAGGTAAATCAACCGAGAGTGCATCAACATTTTTTAAATTCATTTATAGTTCATTAAATCAAAAGAAATTTGTTGGAGCCCTCTTTTTGATTTAACTAAAGCTTTTGACTCTATAAATTTAAATGTAGCAATTTGTAAACTAAACTGACTTGGATTTCGAGGTAATTTTTTAAAATGGTTACAATTCTTTTTAGAATATCGACAGATGTATGTCAAAGTCGGTCATTATCAATCAGATTTGTATGACGTTGATCTTGGCGTTCCACAAGGATCAATACTGGGCCCTTTGTTATTTCTTTGTTATATCAATGATATGCCTAAATATATGAGTACGGAAAATATTTTTTTGTATGCTGATGACACGACTTTGGTGGCATCTGCAGAAAATGCTGAGGAATTGAGGTTAAAACTCAATACCTTAGCCCATGAGTTTACGTCTTGGTGCGAAAAAAACTTAATAGTAAATTCGAGTAAAACAGTATGTATGCAATTTTATATAAAAACTCCAATAAAGGAAAATTTCTCTGTCAAAGTCGACAATGATTTTATCACTTTATCTGACACTACAAAGTTTTTAGGACTACATCTAAACAGTAATATGAGCTGGGAGGTACATATTAATCATGTATGTTCGAAAATTAATTCTGGATACGATGCTCTTTTGCAACTCAAATACTTATTTTACAACGGAACAGATACTTAATGTTTATTACGCTATCATCTATTCACATTTGTCATATAATATTGTTCTATGGGGCAGTGCAACAAATGTCTCGAAAGTTTTTATAGCCCAAAAGCGCATAATTCGCTTGATTTTTAATTTACCATATAGACATACGTGTAGAGAGCATTTTAGAAAATATCAAATACTCACTGTTCCCTCAATTTTTATATACAGAAGTATTCTGTATACAAAAGCTAATATCAATAGATTGAAATCAAATTCAGATGTACACAATTATCGTACCAGAAAAAAAGATTTCTTTAGGACTCCTAAACATTACACTTCTATGTTTGAAAAAAACCCTGATTATAGCGGCGTAAGGTTTTTTAATCAGCTCCCATCCAAATTAAAAGTGAAGCAGATGATGATAGGGCATTTAAGAATAAATTGAAGACTTATCTCATCGAGTCATGTTTTTATAGTTGTTTCTATATTTATGTGTATGTTTATATTGTATAGGTAGTCTTTAACGTTTCCTTTTACTTTGACATGTCCTATATTATGTAAATAATCTGCAAGGATGAATAAAGTTTTATTTTATTTTTTTTTTATTGAAAATGATAAATTTTATTGTTCTGAGGTTCATAAAAATGGCATAAATCGCGCAACGTTTATTTATAGAAAGTGGCTTCATTTGCGACCAAATACAAAAATTGCGTACTAAAACTACACTCTTCATCTTTATAAGGCATTTTGATTTTTGTCAATAGGACACTCTGATCAAAAGATTCGAATTGTTTACCGACGAGTTAATCGAAGTTTTAAATTTTTACTGTCGAATTGATGCAAATAATATTTAAATAAATAATTTTAAAATTGATTTCCCGCGCATAACATTCAAAATCGCGGGTCGCTTCATGCGTTGTTTCTGAAAGAACGGTTCATGCTACACCAGGGGTGGCCAACTTAATCGGACTCGAGATCTACTGTCTGTCTTTTTAATTCTTTGCGATCTACCGACTAGGCATTTTTTAACTATACTGGCGAGCAATAAAACTTAATACAGAATATTCACTGAATATCTCAGAGCCGCTCACTATATCTCAGAAAATCAATCACTGATTCTGAAAAACTATTTTATCAGCTTTCGAGATCTAAAAGAATTTTGAATGTGAGTAAAACCGATTCGGCTTTGAACGCTAAAATTCTGGATGGATTAGTTTTATTGCTCGCCAGTGTGTAATACCTAAATAAAACAAAAGTAGTAATTTTAAAAAACATTAAAGTGAGACTTGCATTTGAACAGTTTTTGCTAGGTTCTTACGGTCTCGCCTGAAGTTGGAAATGGCCAACCGTAAAGAATCCAATGTATAAGCATTAGTCAAGCTGGAATACTGTTTACTTTTCTTTTGTTTTCAACATGAAAACGCCGATTCACATAAATAGGTTGAACCAAAATATGACTGCAGTTGTTCAGCACATTTTTTTTTAATTTGCTTCCAAGCCGTAAAGAAGAGTAGAGAACACGTAACATCGAAGCATTCTCAGGTGTAGTTCTAACCTTATATCCCGACAACAGAGAAACTTTTTAAGTTTAATGAATGATGCACGTGCTATTTCAATGCGTGTCTTAATTTCTTTGGTTTGGTCTACATCTGATGTTATCCATGTTCCTAAGTATTTATAGTTATTAACACTCTCAATTGCAGTATCTTCAATAGTCAATTGGATATTTGCATGTGCAGATTTAGTCATGATCATGCATTTAGTTTTCTTTAAATTTATCTTCAGTCCGTACTCATGACAGTGTTCATTAAGGCGTTGCATTACGTTCTGTAAATCGTTGTTGTTATCCGTCATTATTACTGTATCGTCTGCAAAACGTAAGTTTTTCAAAACTACAAAAGTAGTGGGGACAGCACGCAACCCTGGCGGACTCCTCTCTGTATTTTGATATTTTGGGTGTACTGGTTGTCAACTCTTACCGTGGCAGTTTTATTCCAATATAAATTAGATATAATTTTAATATCACGACTGTCAATATTTTTGCTTTTTAATATATCTACAAGCTTTTTATGTTGAACCTTATCAAATGCCTTTTCAAAGTCTACAAAACATAAGTACATGTCCTGATTCATGTCCACCATATTTATCATTGCACACCATTGGATATTTGTCATTGCACACCAATTGCCAGAAATCTAGATGTGAACCTGACCTCGATTTCAAAAATATATTGCAGCGCATAGCAATTATTTAATTTTCAAGAAAAAGTTGGTCCATGGATATTTCAAAGCTGTCATGAATAGTATCATTGAATGGATATTTGATAAATTCGACCAACTTTTCAATTTTATTGAAATCTCTAAAACGGATTTCAAAGCCTGATACCACTGACTGAATTTCTGTTGTATACTTCTGTGGCTTGAAAACATAGGCAGGGTGTTTTTCCATGTGATATTTAATGTTTGTAAATCTTAGAAACCTTTCCTTTTCAATATCAACTATCAAATATACTACTTAAAGTTTGAATGATGCAATAGAACTTATCATTTCTGATAATGTTTTGTTCTTGCATTGCAGTTCCAGATTTAATGTGCTTAGTTTACCAGTCAAATCTGCTAGAAATTCCAAATCCCATTGCCAGTCACGTAATTGCTGGTGATCATCACCCATGTCTTCAAGAAATTTAATAATGTCATTTAACAAGTCTCATTATGATTTTTACTCAACAATTCTATACGACGCCTCACAGTATTTCTTGACAGCTGCAGTAAATCTGATAAATCTTCTAATATTTCTTTGACATATTCTTCTTCAAAAAACGGCTACACTTTTGTGCAATTTCATAACAAACTAAGAATGAAGCTTCCGTTACAGCCTTAGACTGTTCATTCAGCTTACAGAACATATCTTCCTGGACAGTCAAAAGAGATTTTAATGTTTGAAGCTTATTCTTTCTCACTTCACTCTTAGGCGGAAACTCTGATTGGTGTTTACCATGCATTGTGTTGAAGTAAGGCTCTAAATTTCCTTTTTTCGGTATTGCTACTGATGTATTGCAGATTAAGCAACATTTTTTTATCATGATTTACCATGATGTGATTCGCTCTTATGCGAGTGGGATAAAAATAGTAGAATGAAAAAGGAAAAAAAGTGGCTACCCATTTATAGTCACTATGTAGTACATATACCTACTATTACATTTATAGTATTCATGTACAGAGTGGACACTTCATAAGTCGCTCGCGATGTTCGATGCAAGATTGCTAGTACTACAATAAATTTTGTAATATTTCTTGTTTCTCGTTGAGCACATTTTAGCAGAGAGTGTATTAGTTCACGAGCTTGATCATTTAAAATTTTTCGCTTAACTTTATACTGTTAATAATTTTTAGATTAAATGAATAATTATAAGATTCAAAATCACTATTATTGAAAATTGAGATTTTACACAAAACTTCTCAACGTTGCAAATCGCTAACTTGTCAACGTTGCAAATCGCTTCTACAATGAAACTATCCATAAAAAACAGCTAAGCGGTTCTCGATTAACTGAGCATTTTGTGCCGTAATTTGAAATCTGTTAGCTTGCACAGTGTGTTGACCTCTATTCTGGTTCACTTGTACAAGAGTCCGGTCTCCAAATTGAGAAGTTGGAGCAAAACCAACATGGCAAGATTTTACAGGAAAAACATCTAACGAGACTGTAGTGGTAGAATATTATTTGATATGGAATGCTTTACCGAATGGAAAAATTATATAAAAGTATTATTTAAATACGATCAAAGAATCGAAGAATTAACTAAAAGACAACTGCCCACCGATTCTATTTTAGAAGTGCAAAGGGTCATAAACCAAGTGAAACGAAAAAAGGCTTCTGGTACTGAAGAGAGATAGAACTTATAGAATCGTTACCACTATTAGATAATAAGTGTTGCGATCATTGTCACCGGCATTATTTAACATATACTCTGAAAACATCTTTAGAGAGGCCTTGGACGAATCAGAAGATGGGATTGCGGTAAATGGCCAACTTCTAAACAACATTAGATAGGCAGACGATACAGTGTTGCTAGCAGATAGTGCGCAGGGGCTCCAAAAGATGATGGATAACCTTGTAGAACATGTAACAAATACGGCCTAAAACTAAATTGCAAGAAGACAAAAATAATGATCATTAGTAAGAACATCAACATAAACGCCCAAATTACAATAGGCGATACACCGTTGGAAAGAGTGGAAAAAATATGCCATTTGGGTTGCAATATTAAGGCTACTTGGGATCACAGCTACGAAATAAAAACTCGTATTTAAAAAACCAGAAGCTCTTTTAACGGCCATAGGAAGATTCTCTGCAACCTATCTTTAAGTATCAATATATGCATAAGAATTCTTAGATGTTTTTAGCGTCCTCATCTATGGAGTAGAAAGCTGGAGCTTTTCAGAAGATGTCATAAAACGATTAGAGGCATTTGAAATGTGGTGCTACCGACGTATGTTGAGGGTGTCATATATACACCACACAAGTAACATAACTATTCTCCAGAGGCTAAGAAAAGACAAAGAAATTATTAACACCGTAAAGAACAAAAAATTGGCTTAGTTCGGCCATATCATGCATAATAATAAATATCGACTTCTACAGTTGATTTTACAAGGCAAGATTGAGGGTAAGAGAGGCCCTGGACGTAGATGTATATCCTGGCTGGCCAATCTTAGGAAGTGGACTGGTCTAACGTCAACTGATATATTTCGAGCTGCTGTGAATCGAATAAGATGGGTCAATGTGGTCGCCAACATCTCCAGAAGATAGGCACATTTGGAAGAAGAGGTTGCAATTATGGCCGCCACCTTGAATACTATTAATTTACGAGCCCATAGGAGATTTTTAATGGGTCGTTTGACACAGCATGAATCACATATAAAACAATACTACAATATTGGGGGGACAACCTCCCAAAGGGAACAACCTCCCAAAGGGGGAGGGGACTTTTTGTCTAAACATTTTTGTACGGCATTTGCACCTGCGACCTAATGCCGTACAAAAATATTGGTACCAGAAGCAGGGAAAATTTTTTATTTTCCGAAAAATTTTTCCCCATTTTCGGTAATTTGTCACAGTACGGCATTCATGCACAAAGATGGTGGTATTGTTGACTGTTGATTTAAATATCAAGTGGTGATCCGTAAGGATGCAATCTATTTGGCTTCACAAGATAAAGAAAACTCTTTGACTTACTGTCAAGCTTTCGGATTTATTTTCAATTCTTTTTCAAGACGTTTGTGGACAATCTTCTTCTTCTCATGGCGCCGTCTCCTTTCGAAGGTTGGCGATCCAAATGGCAATTGTAGTTTTGGAAACTGCTGCGCGAAAGATTTTTGCGGATGAGCGGTCGAACCATCTCCTCGGGTCTTTCAGCCACGAGTTCTGGCGTCTTCCTACTGATCTTTTGCCCTGTACTTTTCCTTCCAAGATAACTTAAAGTAATTCGTATCTTTCGAATCTCAACACATGACCCAAGTATTGTATTTTCCTCTCTTTGATTATTCTTAGTAATTCTTTTTGTTTACACTTGCGACGAAGTACCTCAACATTAGTAACTCTTTGTACCCATGGAATTCTCAACATTCGTCTGTATACATACATCTCAAAGGCATCTATTCTTTTTTCTAAGAGTCCATTGTCCAACTTTCACAGCCATACAGTAAGATAGAAAAAACGTAACATCTGATCATTCGGATTCTAATCTGCAGACTAAGGTCTGATCTTGTAAAAAATATTTTCATGCTAATGAATGCTTTCTTTGCTTGTTCGATTCTTGATAGGATTTCTTTTTTTGGATTACCATAAATAAATATAAAAATTATGTAGTTATAATAATTAATTTTTTTACTTACTAGTCATGAGATTACAAATAAGTTTGACTTTACAAAATGCAAATTCACACATATTAAAATTAAAAAAAAAATGTTCCTCAACATTATATCATTATCGTGTTTGGTTGATTAACGTACATATAAATTATACTCCCTCTATAACGAACACGGTTATTACGAGTTTTCGTTTATAACGAGGTACATTAGATGAAACGTGAAATTTCTATTGAACTATAACCCTCTATAGCGAGGTAAATTTGCTTATAACGAGATAAAATAAGATTGAAAAACGTGTTTTTTTACGTTTTGGCCCGACCGTAGCTATAAATAAATACCCGTTTTAACTGCCGTCCGCAATAAACTTCTTACAATTTATGATTCACAAGTGTCATTGTAGGGGGTTGACCATTCACACCTAATAATATAGGTCCTAATAGACAAGATGTGGAAAGTGTTTTAAAGGTTGTCAGAAACTTTATCCAAAGAAAAAACGCAAATGAAGAAGCATAAAACTGTTTCATCTTTAGAAAATTTGATAGATAGAATACTGGACAATTGAAAGCAGTTAAAAATGACAGACTTCTTCCAATTGCAGACGCAGTAGTTTATGTTATTTTTGAAAATTCGCTTTATACAGATTTACAGAATACAGATTTTTTGTTTTAACGTATATCATTGACAATAAAAGTAAACAACTTTTTTTCAAAAACGCCGTTCAAACAATATTTATTAGCATCTTATATTGCTCGGAATGGCTTCACTATAGAAAGTTAATGTTTTAGAAAACTACATATTCATATATATGCACAGTATTATTGTTGTTGGATATAACGAGATCCGCTTATAACAAGGTAATTAGTCTGCCATTTCAGTTGTCGTTATAGAGGGAGTCTACTGTATTATATCAATAGTATACAGTTCTTTTATGTGGAAAACAAAACCAGTAACAACAGTTGTTATTATTAATTTGATTGTCGATGAAACATAAATTAGTCCAGTCAATTTTTCTCAAGCACATATGAATTTTTCTAATGTTGGGATGTCGACAGAAAATAAAATTGTCTCATTTTCTATCGACATCGAAGGTTAATAAGTAATTGTATTATCTTTATCTACAATTCTATTCTCGAATTTGTCCGTCTGCTTCAGCCACGTTCAGCAGTTTATATTTTACATAAGATATGACGACATTTGTAAGCATGTGAAACAGTAACGACAAATAGAAAATCTCTAAACACACTGCAGATGCGTGTCATTTACCTGACTTCTGATTCTACACACTTGAACGTGGCAATAAATCGTCAAGTTAAAATTAGAACAAACTTTTCAATTACGCAATCACCCCACGCAGTGATAGAAATAACTTTCCATATAATTTATTGAACAATCGACTTTGGAAAAATTACAATCCGAATAGAAATTCCGAAGCGGTGACTGCCCAATCTCCAGATTTATTTAGTTTGAATTATAGGACTACAATTGATGCTGGCGTCCGAAAACAACTCGACACAATGGATATAAACCTATTAATTCAGAATTCGGTACAACTTGAGATTGATGGAGGAGCAGGGATGATATAGGCAAATCGCTTATTCACTGTGGATGTGTAAAAATAAGTTCAGTCAAGAGCAAATGTAATATATTTTGCTAGAACTCTCTCAGTGGCGTACGCAACAGTGAAATAAAAGTATGTTGTGAACTGTCTCTTTTCTACAACATAAGCAGCGAGCCAGAGGTTGGAACTGGCTGACTATTAAGACTTGTATTGAAGAATCTTCCATCTAAACAATTTCTAAGTCGAATTGGTAGTAAATAATATTTGCTTATTTTAAAACACTTTGTTTTATGTAGCACAATTACAAAAATACTTTGTTATAAAATATATTTAACTAAAATTAATTTTATTCATTATTTTTCTGCTATATACGAAGAGAGTTTTACGTACAACGCGAATAAGCTACGTGTTTGAGAGACGTAGGGTCTGTCTTGGGAGGCGAATATATAATGCCTTTTGGGGCGTACTGCCCAGCTTGAGATGCGGCTATAGAATTATTCAATAGGGATGTTCACAAATTTTTAAATATAGTTAAATTCAATTAAATTCAATAGATTATAAACTATATAAAAATATAGTAAACATGAAATTGTTTAAAAATATATATTTTTTAAGATAAATCAATTCTTAATTTTAATTTTGATGGAGGCTAGAAAAACGGCTCCTCGCAGCGAGGCTACGGTGTGTGACGTCAGCAGTCGTATCGACAACTTGTTGTGTATACGTATTTACGAAGTGTAACCAGTTCTTTAAGTATTTATACAGTGATAATGAAGCCAAATAAGTGGTGTTTGCTACAAAGAGAGGGAAAAACTAGAAAAGGCAGTTATTATGCAAGTTAGAAAAAAAAATAAATGCAAATATCTGTACCTCGGAAGGAATCAACACTATGTTCATTTTTAAAACTTCACAGGAGAGCAGTTTTAATCTTTTTTTCACCAAAAAGTATTATTGCTGCAGCTATTTATTGAGATATCGAAACAATATTTTACTAGAACATTCTGTTTATTATTTACATAATACATTTGTTATAATTAAAAACAAATTTGTTCCTATGTTTTTGAACCCTTTTAACGGACATGGTGTTGTATCCATCTAATAAAGTTATTGTACTGTAAGAGTTAGTATGGGGTATTCAATAACAACTACAATCCTATTTGACTTTTACTGACAAAATTTATTTAACCATACAATTTTCCTTTACAAATACAAATATGTATGTAAAAATGGCATTTTAGGTACAAACCACTCAGCCATCCTCAAGTAAGTCTCATTCTGGATAGTCACTATTAGTATTACTAGTAGGTATGCTTTAAGTTTTGATAAAAATCATGGCAAAATGTAGGAACATTTGACAGTAATGCCAATAGATCGTTATACTTTTGTTGTGATATAAATATTGGACTTTGTGATACCAGTTGCAAATCTTTTGGCAATGTAAGGTGTCGCCTTCGAAACCTAACAAGGTCAATCTCCTGGTTTTCGTCATGAAAATTACTTCTTAAAAACAGAGTTCCAATGCTGTTTTGTTTAACTTGCAGTTAAACACAGTTTGACAGAAGAACTTGTTGTTTGTTAATGTCTCTTTTCTATTAATCAAAGTCGGATTTTAAGATGTTTTGACATCATACAAAGACATTAAATTTTTAAAATCTTCTAGTTCCATAGTATGTACGGTATATTTCATTAAGGTTTGTCTGACTAAGTGCTGCCAGTCCCAGGGCGTGTAAATAGAAATGTTAAGTTTTTTCTCTTTCGCTCTATCAGCGCATGGACAGTGTCCGCCTCCATGTGGGTATTACTCTTTAGTAGAAATTTCTGGATGAGAATTTTTACTTTTTTAAACAAGTATTAATGATAACATTTTTATTCTGGCCGTAACATTTGTAAGACCGTAGTATGATTTTTTCTATGTTACTGTCAGGAATGATGGTATCTGCCCATTTTAGTAATGCAGATCTTATTTCATTTCCACTACGAATAGTTTATCAGAACTTTCAAAATCAAAACAGATCAAAACTCAAGGCATCTCTAATAATATGCTCTTCATTTAAAACATCATTGCTTGGTGTATTATTTGATTCTGAAATTAAACAAGGCGTATAATATTGGTTGTAAAAGATTTAATAATATTGCTAGTCTAAGGTTGGTATCAAATCACTACATTACCCTTTTGAGGTTATGTTTTTTAAATAATTTAAAAATAATGAGCAAAAAGGTAGCTTACCTGTAAATGCGGTAGAAGAATTCGCAGAACTTTTTAGTAGGTACTTCAAGAATCTTTCTCCTACGAGAATTATGGTTCCTTGTTCTTATTATTAGTAACAAAACGCTGTAAACACACCATAAATGGCAAAAGTATTATTATTAGATCACTAACAGTCTACCTCTCATCATAGAGATATGCGCGGCGGTAATTCACATGCGTAGAGGGACAAAACATTAAGTCCACATGGTGTTTTATCCCTCTAAGTAAAAATTGACTTGGTGTTCTTTTAAAGGTCACTTTCTTTATCAGCAAATGGTTTAGGACCTAGTGTTCTATTCCTTTAAATAAAGTTAAAAAAGTTAATTATTAGTCTGTAAAAGTGTCAAAATTGAAAAAATGGACATAGTGTTGTATCTCTCCGAGGTACAGATACGAAAACCAGTGGTTTGACAATTTTATGTGAATATGGTGTTAAATTGTTTGGAACTGTAATAAAAATCTTCTCAGAATTGTTTTTAGATGTATTTAGGCACCCAGGAACAAAACACCACTTATTTGGCTTCATTATCAGTGATTAAATACTTAAAGAACTGGTCACCCTTCGTAAATACGTATACAAAACAAGTTGTCGATACGACTGTTGACGTCACACACCGTAGCCTCGCTGCGAGGAACCCTTTTTCTAGCCTCCATCAGAATTGAAATTAAGAATTGATTTATCTTAAGAAATATATATTTTTAAACAATTTTATGTTTGCTATGTTTTTATATATGTTATAACCTATTGAATTTAACAATACTTAAAAATTAGTGAACAACCCTATTACCGCTCAATCCAACAATTTATAGGAAAACAGCAAACAGCAAATCTCTACAGCTTAGTTAGTCTACAGTAAGTTATTTCTTGACATAATTTCAACAATAAACCAGTTTTGGTATATATTTAGGAAGAAAATGCATAAAAACAACAATAAATCTGAACGAGATACAAAAACAATAAAACTTATTGACCACTTCTGAGTAAACTTTCGTACTTGTTTTCTAGCGAAAGAAATGAGGGTGGAATACGAGAAATAACATTTTACGACCACGTGTAAGTTTGCAAAAACGAAAATTTTCGACTGATTTTCATTTGAGACGAGGTATATCGGACGCAAATATGATATCGAGGCGTATTTTAAATTATTATTTGTAACAGAACGAATAAAATATTCTTAATGGTTTTTTTTTAATTTTAACAACTTATAATCGTACATCAAGTTGCATTTTGTAGTCATTGTCTAATAAATATTTATCATTGTATCGTTTCTTGTCTTAATATTCAATGTTCTGTGAATTGTTTCGCATATATACTTCTTCAAGTTTAATCATCGCCAATCATCATAGCTATTCAGACTTAAGCTGCTCTGAAAAGT
Source organism: Diabrotica undecimpunctata (assembly GCF_040954645.1). Taxonomy (NCBI): domain Eukaryota; kingdom Metazoa; phylum Arthropoda; class Insecta; order Coleoptera; family Chrysomelidae; genus Diabrotica; species Diabrotica undecimpunctata. The sequence goes on from NC_092810.1 coordinate 32,013,754, forward strand.
TTATTTCATATTCGTTAGTACTACTCTCTGAGATTGCCAAGCCATGATATTCCACGTCTTCCTATGTTTCATTTTAATTGTATCTTTCCCTGCCTAATCAGCTGGAGCAAGGTGTATCTCCCTTCACGTGGAAGGTGTTCGAGATATTCCAATTTTATTGTTTTGGTTGTATTTAAAACTTACATTTCTTTATTCACCTTAAAATTCTTACATACTAGTTTGTATATTTATAGTTCATCTTCAAAATTTTGGACTATTATCATTATTTCTTTATTTGACAATATTTTTGTGCACTATGCTCGTGTTTATACGAACCTTCTTTTTCAACCCTTTCCCATATTTTTGGCAAAGAAATTAATACTTCCACGTTTCTGCTTCCAACATCATAAATTTTAATACTAACAATAACACACTGAAAGGTTTTGTTCTCCACATTTCCACAAAATTTATTATAATTTATTATCACTACAGCTGTTTCGGCAGAGCGCCTTTCTCAAGTGATCTATTTTTGGTATGCGTTTACACTTTATAGTTTTTAACGAAATAGGTTGAGGAGCGGAGAACTGTTTCTCTCAAGTTGTTCACTGAGAATTATGTTTGTGTTTTTGAATTTGTTAATTTCCATAGATTCTAATAAAGATAGCTTAAGGCCTTTATTTTGGACGTGAAGAATTTGAAATTCGTCATTAAAAGAATAATTATAATCTAGAAGGTAAAGTGCGTACCTAGAATCTGTTTTTCTATTATTGAAAGCCCTTTTATGTTCTGCTATACGTTTGTTAAAACTCCTACCAATTTAACCGATGTATCGATATGATGAAATTTATACAAGTATCCAAGACCGCTCATTTTGCCGGCTGTGTTATCCTGGTAACATTCGGAGGAAAAAACTTGCGGTAGCCATACGAACATCTTTTGCAATGTGTAAAAGTTTTTTATCAATTGATAATACTGCTTTAATCCAAAGCCGATGACACAAACTCCTCCTTAAACCATGTAGTGAATTTGCATGTATAAATTCATGTACCCTTTTGGCCATTGCAATTCACTGGCAGTGCGTTAAGCTAAACCTTTCAAATATATTTCTAATATTGCGAAACGTTGGTAATACTTCGAAATATCTGCAACTTTAATCAATAACCTCTATTAGTATATGTTCCTCCACTTGAATGACCACCCCTCCAGGTTTGGCATTTCCTATCGTATTTTTACCTCTTCTATCGTTATGTCATTTTCAACAAAAGTGGCTTTAGAGCCACTATACCTGCCCGAAGTAGAGGACAACTAGAGTATTTATATGATTTGCTTTTTGGTTTTGAATTATTTTAATGTCTAGGTCGTTTTCTTCAAATTTCTTATTCCATTTCTTTGTATCTTGGGCTAGGTTTCTCCAGTTTTGTACTCCCAACAACCTCAAGTCTTCTTTTACCGATCCCATCAATTTTCTTCGTGGTCATACCCTTTTCCTTTTTGTGCACCGGTGGTCTGATAACCGTTGTATATATTCTTTTTTTTGCTCATCTAGATATTTTCTTTGATCTCAGCATCTTATTTAGAGTTCCAGCACTCTTACTACCTTTGGCCATTCTTTTTTCGATTTCTTGAGTCTCTTCATTTGTATTTATTAACGTTACTTCCAAATAATCGAACTGTCCAACTATCTCAAAGTTATATTCCTTGTTTGCGGCAGATACTTTTCAAAACTGTCGTAAATGTTCATTATTTCCTCACATCTTCACATACTTTGTGGACACTCACTTAAAGCCAGCATGTATGAATCTTGTTCATTTTTCGTCTTTAGAGCATACAATTTACCAAAAATCTCTTGCCGATCACCTTCGGGAATTTCAAGAAAACAGCGTGACCTGCAAATAAAGGTAAAAATCTTAACTAAGTGATATTTTGATGGACAAAAACTAAATTATTTATCTTACCGGCATGGTTCACTCATTGCCCGTTGATTTACTTTGGTGCCTCTGTAATTTACTAACTATTACTTCATTTTAATTTTATAAATAATTTGTTTCAGTTCCTTTTGTGTTTTTTAGGAATAACTTTCACATAACGATCCTCCTTGGACGACGACATTTGTAAAAACTAAGCATTTAAACATATTCAACACATGTCACTTATCACGTAGACGTTAGAAGCCGTTTATTCGAGAAACACCACATGTTCAGGACTTGTGAGGTTTCTCAAATAAATATATATTTTAAACTAGCGTTGAAAGCGTTATATGGGTTGGACACGTGTGATTTCTCATTAAACTCTGCGTCTATATGAGGATAAATTGTTAAGCTAAAAAAGTCGAAATGTCATATTTGTGGTCATGTCGAATTTCTCATTAATAAGCGATTTAATTAGGACACTCGACGCTTTCACATCAGAATCATTAATTGTCAAGTACAAAATCGGACAACTCATAATTCGCGTTATACGTACAGTTACATATCTCGCCTTAGTGCACATTTCGCTTTCACTACGTATTAACCATACATACTCGACATAGCAAAGTGGTCATTTAAACTTAATTATTTTCAACACAAATTGTAAAATAAAAGTGTTAATTGTGTAAAATTGACTGCGCTCGAATAAAATAAAAAACTTCTATCACTTACAATCTACTATTACTTCAACATTGAATTATACCTAATCGGAGCTGTTTATAATCAACCACCTAAAAGTTTGGTTTTCGTCTTATGTTGAATGAAAGTTACATTAACAACGGATATATCTTACAATACTGACATTTAAATAGATAGTAGGCTACTAATGTGCCTTGTCTTTGACTTAAGCGTTAATGTTGTTTGTGTGTAATCAATATTCTCGAGGGCTGATTTTGAATATTTCTTTTAAATAAATATTAATTGAGAGAAGAGACAAGACACATCCCTGTCTCACTCCCCTGGTTACATGTAAATTTGTACAATAGTACATGTCTCATTTGAGATATAATTGATATGGGGAATAGCCATAAACTACGTCGTTGAGAAGAGGGAGAGAGGGACTTATTACGGTGGTATATGACAGACGGGAGGGGGAAGCCACTTTTAACATTACAACAAAAGAAAAATATTGTTCTGAAGCTATTTTGTTGTGACATTTTAAAGTAGTTACTATTTAAATGGGAATAAGCCACAATTAAAGGTTAAAGTAAGTTTATTGACGTTTCAATTTCTACTTCGTGGAAATCCTTTTGAGAACGATTTACGAAGTGGAAATTAAAACGTCAATAAACTTACTTTAACCTTTAATTGTGGCTTATTCCCATTTAAATAATAAAAGAAAAATGGAGTAAGATGGTCAAAAGAGCATAAACATTGTACTCAGTCGCAATGAGATCAATACAATGGAGTGATGAGTCCATATTTGAAGTGTGTGTTGAAGACAGTAGGAGTCGTGTCATTCTCATGAAAAATTAAGCTTTCCATCCCGACTGTCTGAAGAGAAAAGTCGAATTTCCTGCATCATCATGATCTGGGACAGCATGTCGTCTAAAAGTGTGGGAAAGTTACATTTTATTGATTGGATTGTAAATACGGATAAATATTTGAATATGTTAGAAGAATTTTTTTATCGATTATGGAACACCGTTTAACATCAGGGGAAGATTTTGTCTTCCAACAGGACGGCGCAGGTTGTCATACATCAAAAAAGAGTTTAAAATGGATTGAACACCATGGCATACCACTTCTGAAATGGGTTTCTAACAATCCAGACTTGTCCCCGATAGAGACTTTGTGGCGCGAAATGAAAAAAGCTTTGAGAAAACATCCTGGCAGGTCCGTCAACGAATTGAAGGAAAAAATGCAAGAAATATGGGATTCGTTTACATTAAAATTTTGTCAGAACTTGATAAAACTATGCCTCGAAGAATTGTGGATGTCATTAAAAATAAAGGGGATGTAACTCAGTGGTAAACTTTCACATTTTTTTTTATTAATATTAAATATTTTATGTGTTTTTTTTTTATTTATTATTATTATGTTTAATCAATAATTTTCATTACGTTATAAAATAGTTTCTATATGCATTAAAACTTCTAAAATTTACGCTGCGCTTTTATTTTAGTTCTCTAAAATTTAATTTTCTTATCAATCTAACGTCGGAACAACTGATATGGGAAGGGGCTCGTATTCTTTTTCTGTAAAACTTAATACAATTAATTTTGCAATACGAGTACCGCTGCATATTTTCTGGTTGTGACGTCATCGTCTTTTTAAAGTAAATAAGCTTCATATACATAGTTTAATTTTATAACTAGAGTTGTAATAGATTATTTACTTTCGTTTTAATTTATTTATACTTTAAAATTATCGGAAACAACAAATATCTTATCTCGAAATAGACGCGCATCTGGTCAGGTGTTATTAAAAAAGGTTTCAATGCGCTACCACTGCGAATTCTACCCACCGCCCGTCGGTATGATGTGAAAAGCGCCGATTCCCATTTCACAAAAGAGTGGCGGCCAGATTGCACCCGACACCACGTTTTGATTTTCTAAAAATATCCCAAAATGAAAACCGGGACTACCGAACGCCGTTTTACAACTTTAAGTAAGAATTCAGTCGCGACCTACACTTAGCACACCGCGTTTGTGTAGATTTTTTCTTGAAAAAAGAAAATCACCTCGAAAATCCGACAATGGGAGACGTAGAAGTGAGTTCCAACTTCACCATCACCGAAAAGAAGACGAAGAAGGTCAAGAAGACGACCAAACAACGCAGAGGAAGTAACGAACAAACCGAAGTTACCATTCAAGAGCTTAAAAATGGCAACCAGGGGTATGTGTTGGCATAAAACTTGACGGGGAAATCGAATTAACGACCACCTGTTACTTTTTCCACAAAAAGAAATGCAAGTGACAAAGTGGTAGTGTCTCAGGTGTCGCTTTAAGTTTTTATGGTTTCTGTGACAATTTGGGTTGAAGTGAATTACAGAGTGAAGTAATATATACCATATATTGTATGGAATGTCAAAAATATTGCTACAAAAATTTAGAGGCTTAATCAATCATGCATCACCGACATCATCGTCATCGACAAACTTTTTCACTTATTAATTCAAATCATTTTTTAAGTTTTTCATCTCTTCCTCTGTTTGTTGTCTCTGAGTTTCGTATGAATTTTCAACGTATTTTCTTCACGGTATCTTCAAAAAGAGCTTTATCTTAACATAACAATCTATTGATCTTTCATAAAATACCGGTTTACAACTTTTAAGACATTTGCAATGCTTATACTATATTATCTCTTATTTTGTAATGTCATATGTTCTCATTTTTTGTCTATTCTTATAATTCATGATTAATTTACCCGTTTTTCTTTTCCGTTTTCTTTGAGTTTGATCAATAAACACAATCGTAATGTTTTCGAAGAATTTATTACTACGGGTCTTGTGAATTTGCATCACTACTTTCAATATCATATTTTATTCTAAATATCCAATGCTTTATAAATTTTCGAATATGTACCTATATATTATTATTTTTGCTGATTGTTTTTGTTTTTTTTTTTCCTGTGAGATACATATAGACTGACCAATACGTGCATATTACATTTCACCACAAAAAAAATGCAAAGGAAATCTATTTTTATCATCCGCATATCCTAATAATTATATGCAATTATTATTTATTGTTTAACAACCTAGTATATGAATTTAGTAATGCAGTAAAGAATTCTATTGATATCAATCATGTTATGTCATTTTATTTTTTAGTTTGAGTGACTTTCGTTATGTAGTACTTTACTTATTTTCTATCGTATTTCTCTGTTTTGTTGTAATTTGCCTATAGTTCCACTACTGAACGTATGCCACCCGTATTTTTTTTACCTATTTATGTCTTGGGAGTCTTGGATCCAATTTGTAGTGAATCATTATCATCCTAGTCATAGTTCATCTAGTCGATATTTGTACGATACTCTATAGTTTTCCTTCCTTGAAACTCGTGAATTTAGATTTATTTAATTTGCAAAAATTTATATAATGTTGTCATTACTGAGTGTGTTAAACACAGAAGGTGCCTCTTTATTTTATGTGCGAAATTTTGGTAACTACCTTATATTTTTAATGCATGTCTATTTCTGAAAATAATGTGTTTAGAACCATTTTACCATTTCGCAGAAATATGTGACACTTAATTTTACTTAAAAGTTTCGGCTATTTGCCATTTTCAATAAGCACTTTAATTATTTAAACATTACATAATACATAATTATATTTTATGTCTGCACTTTTTGATAGTTTAATATGGACTGCAAAAGTGGTATCTACCCTGAATACATCTAGCAGGTACTTCAAAATATGATGGTTTAAGGTCTATTTTAAATATCTGCCAGTGGTGCATTTAAAAAACAACTCAATTTATTAATTTCTGATACATATTTGAAACATCTTTGATATCAGTCGTATTATTCATAGATTTTGATCTTTTTTATGTGAATCATCTCCAATATGCATCTTTTGCTGTAATTTTGTTCTTTTTCCAAAATATGTACATCTTCAAAATCACAAGTGGCCATAAGTTCGCTTATCTCAGCACCAATAGCAAAGTTAGTAATGGAAATATTAGAAACAATAGTCATCTATAAATTAAAGTACAACATACATTTCTACAAATTATATGTTGATGACTGCTTACCGTGTATTTCGGACCATGAAATCGAAGCAAACAACAAAATTACTTATCTTGATTTAAGTTTAGAGTATAACAACTAACTGATTTACAAAAGATGTTTGGTCTGGAAGATATCTAAATTTTAATACCAACGCACCCATATCCCATAAAATAAGTATTCAGTCTTACTGACAGAGCAATTAAGTTATCTAGCCCACAATACCGTTCGAAAAATTCGAAAAAAGTTGAAGATATCTCAGAAAAAAATAATTATTCACTAGAATTTTACAAACATCTAATTAAAAATGAAGTTGCATTATCAGAAATCAATCTAATTCCGATAACAATCCAAAACACACCCAAACCATACCTAGCAATAATAATAGTAATGTCACTAAATTAAACAAACGCTATATCCTTACCATACATTAATGGATTCTCTGAACAAAAATGTCGAAAATGTTGGCAAAATATGATATCAATGTTGGACATAAATCATTGAAACCATCCGTAAAATATTTTTCAAAATTTACACCCAATGTTAATAAAGATCATCAGTCGATGTTATTTATAAAATAAATTGTAGAGACTGCAATTCAACATATATTGGGCAAGCACAAAAATATCTACATAGAAGAGTTGTTGCACACAAACATAATGTATAAACCAACAAATTAAACTCTTCTTGAGAGAAGCTTTAGCCAAGCATTCTCTGAAGAAAAGCCCTTCTTTTAATTTTGAAAATGTACAGATTTTGGAAAAAAAGAACAAAACTACAACAAAAAATGCAAATTGGAGATGATTTACATAAAAAAATCAAAATTCTATCAATAACAAAACTGATATCAATCATCTTTCCAATATGTATCATAATTTAATAAATTGAGTTGTTTTTTAAATGCAATCAGTGCACAGATTCTAAATGTGCCGGTGGGAGATCGCTTCTATGCGCTGTATTATAGTCGATGTATGAGAGAAAGTTTTCAAAATAATGAAATAAGAAATAATAATATAAAATTTGTTATTTCATTATTTCGAAAACTTTTTCTCTCATACACCAACTATAATACAACGCATAGAAGCCATCTCCCACCGGCATATTTAGAATCTGTGCACTGTATATATATATATATATATATATATATATATATATATATATATATATATATATATATATATATTTGAGTCGTATATTCATCTGACGATTAGTTGATCATCAATTACACAATTCAAAAATGAAATCTTTATTTGACATTTCGTCTTTCAGATCGGGATCATCTCCAAAATTCATTTTTGTAACTTTTTTATTTTGTTAAATTTGAAACTTCTTATCTTTCAGACATAGACTGTCTGTATGTTATCAATCGTCATATCTAACGCTGTTGCTAATTGAAACATTATCTCCAGCTTCATTTCTAGCTCCAAAGCCTATTCCTCCATGTATTGGTTTATGTCCTGCCTTGGATTGGCTCACATGTGCATTAAAATCTTCTCCTCTTATAACCTTCTACTCTGATGAAATATTATTCAGTATGTCTCCTAATTAATCATAAAAAGCTTTTCTTACGTTCTCATCCAGCCTTGTTTGACGAGCATACACACACCACACATTCAACACTTCTTTATCAAGTATTCACTGACATTATCTTATCATTTGTTCTTACAACGTCTACTGTGTTATCTTTCATTTTACTGTCAGCAATTATACCAACTGCATTCCTAGTATTACTTTTTCTTCTTACAATTTGTATCCTTCACCTAGTTCCTTCGCCCTTTGTCCTTTCCACTTAGTCCCTTGAATAAAAGCAATTTTTAAGTATCTTCATTGCTCAGTCAAAAGGGTAAAGGTTGGACAGAAAGTTTCTTTTGCTGAAATTAGAGTTTTGGTTAGTTTTCTTCAGTGTCTTGCTGCAAATCTTTTTCTATCTTCCAATACTTTCTCTGGCTATTTCTCTCGCACTTCTCCTGTATAGTTTTCTTGACTTTATTTCAAGTATTTTCATTGATCGCTTAAATTGGCAAATTTTTAGTTTTAGTTCCCCTTGCAGCAACAATAATACTTTATATACCGTTTCAAGATTTTGTTTTGTTAAGAAATGGCACGTTCATCTAATTACGTATTTCTTCGTTATCTTTATATTTGTTAAATACCTGGTTTTGTTCAGTTAGTTTTTCCAGATCTGTTATGTACCAACCTTTTCTTACGCTCCATAGGAGTCTTCTCTCGCATTTTCAAGTACACGACCTTTTTTCAGTTTTTTTCAACTTTTTTGCAATCTTTCGGTCTTAATTTTCAGTACACGACCAGCCCATCAAAGTCTCTGAAGTTTAATGAATTCTGATAACGGTGCCTCTTTGAACAGTTGGTAGAGGTCATGGTTGTACCTGGATCTCCATACTCCGTTTTCGTTAACAGGTCCAAATATCTTTCTTAGGACTATTCTTTCAAAGACTTCCAGCTTTCGTTTTGTGTCTTCTGTCGTCACTCATGTCGCGCACCCATAAGATACTATTGGTCTGATAATAATTTTGTAGACCCTGATTTTGGATCTCCAGTGTGTGTTTTTGGAGCGAACACATGGGCTGGTGAAAAAGTTTTGTTTTTCTTTGCTATTCTTCTTTGAAGTTTTGGTTCTTCTGTTCCATCCGTGTTTAATGCGGTTGCAATGTGCATTCTGATTCCCCTATCTCTTGCCTGTGTGAGTTTTTTATCTTTTGAATATTTATTTCTAGTCCGGTTTCTTAATTCGCCTCTTCTGTTCTGCGAGACACGATGCTAACGTCATCGGCATAGGCGGAAATCTGTATTGATTTATTTGTTAGGAGATTACCTCTTCCTATATTTAGCTGTCTTATTACATATTCGAGAGTCAGGTTGAATAGTGTCGGTGACACCTCCTTGCTTTAATCCTTTGACTATTGAAAAGTTCTCAGTGAGCTCATTTTGTACTCTGACAGTTGCTGTTGACGACTCCATTGTCCTATCCCTCCTCATTCTTTCTGATAATATGTCTATTCCATTTTTTTTCTCAGTATAATTATGAAATAATTTATTAGACGTTTCCACTCCCAAATCGTTAACCGTTTTCAAATAGCAAGAGAATTTAATGATTTCAAAATGCCGTCGTTTATATTTATCATGGCTTTTCCTGACGTTTCTTTCTCTTTTCATGTTCATTATACTCTGAATTGTACGGTATACCATTATCATTTGCGTTGATTCTGATATTTTATATTTTCTTAAGGATGCTAATTTGTGGTCGTATTCCTGTTTAGTAAATCATAATTGTAACATTATACACTCCGCATCATAGAAAACGGGCCACCCCATATATTTAAAATATTTTCTAAATTTCTATTTATTGTTACAAAATTAAGCATTTATTTTTTTGTACATTGAATCAATAACTCATTTAGCATACAATTTCATCAATATAACAATGAATCAAAAATAAGAAATTTGACGAAAATAGGAAATTTATTGAAAAAATCAACAGTTTTTAAAACAACAATGAACTTTATATTAAAAAAAAAGCTGGGATCCATTTTTCATAATGAGTATTGCCACCTCGATTCTGGATAACACTCCTCATTGGATCTGGCATGGAATGAATAACGTTTTGGATATCTCTTTGGGGAAAAGTGGTCCATTCCTCAATGAGTGTCATCTGAAGCTCTTCAGATGTTGTTGGAGCAGGTATACGATTATTAACACGGCTCTTTAGCAGGCTCCATAAATTCTCAATAGGATTTAAATCGGGGCTTTGAGCAGGCCCGTCTATTTTTCGAATACCAACCTCTTCAAGATACTCCGTTACTATCCTTGCCGTGTGTGGTCGCGCATTATCCTGCATTAGCAGGAATTTGTTGCCAATAAATCCATTCACATGATGTAAGATTTCCTTTATGTACCTTACTGCGTTTAATGCACCTCTGTCGATCACTACGAGATCCGTATGCGCATCAAAAGAAATCCGTACCCAAAACACTACTAAATCACCACCAAAAACAGCGTGTGGTACCCGAGTGCAACCAGTGAAACGTTCTCCAGCCCGTCTATACACCTTACTGCGCCCGTCTTTACCACTTTATTCTACACTCATCCGTAAACAATTCTTTTTTCCAATCGTCTGTTGTCCAACTCACGGCCACACGTGAGTCTTCGTCTTTTGTGAGCTGGGGAAAGTAAGCGCTCCGATGCTGGACTGCAAGCTGTTAAACTTTGTTCTCTTAATCTTCGCCCAACAGTAGAAAGGCTGATTGCTGGTCCTTGAGCTTTCTGTAAATGGTCTTCTGTTGGCGACGCGATCTTCCCTAGCATTTGTTTTCCTTTTTGGACCCGTAGTTTTGAAAATTTTCTATCGTTATTAACTCAAGACTAATTCACACTAAGTCAGCTACTGTAGGTAATACTGAGATGCTTTTAGAACTTATTAGAACCCTTTACAATATGATACATTTCTCAAAACAATCGCTTCCTTGAAAATTGATCAAGTTGTAAACAACCTTTTCTCAAAATTGATTTGTTTTATAGGTTCTTCGAATATCCTCAATCCAGTTACAGGGTCGGTTTGTAACCCATTTAAGTTAAATAACCTAAAACAATTTAAAAATAAAATAACATTAATTCAATGTACAAATACAAAGAAATAAATGCTTAATTTTGTAGCAATAGATAATTTCGATAGTATTTTAAATATTTTCTATGACGCGGAGTGTATGTTCGTTTTTCATTATCTTTATTTAATTTTCTACTATTTAATAGCCAAATTGCATCCCTTGCAATTCTCTAATTGTTTCTATTAATAGTGAAGATCATTTTAACTGTCCTTTTGAGATTTATTCCTTTTATTCTGACAAAAGTTGTTTGTTTTAAAATATCGTATAAGGTCATAGAAAATTTCAGTTTGTAATAAGATATATCTAAGTTAAATCTTATGAAACGTTGCATTAGTCATTCTAATTGATCGATGTAAATGACACTAACAGGTGTGATGTTTTAGAAATGATATCATACGATCAAAAATACTCTTGTCAGCCTACGCAAGGTTGCATATTCACAACTTTCAACAATTTTGTCTGGTGTTCTATATTTATTATAGATGAATTTATTCTCGAGTTCAAAATGTTTACAGGTTGTACTTTTGTCCTGTCTTAAATACTACTATTCTTCTTTTTTTTTCTTATCTGGGTTTATCCTAGAATAAGATACAAGAAGTATGAAATTTTATATAATTTTTCATGACAATAAATGTTTGTATAAATAACTGAAATACTGCACTAAATTATCTTGATATTTATTACTACAAAAAACAAATCTTTTCTTCTTCTGATGCCGTACGCTATACAGCGTGTAGCTGTTCATGCTGTTTGGATTATACGTAAGGATCCTTCTGCTCTTCTTATTATTGTACTGATAGGTATGATGCACCAGTTTCTTATGTCTTCGAACAATGAGTGTCGTTTGCAACTTGGTCCTCCTAGACCTTTAATTTTGCCCTTTAAAATGATTTTCAAAGGATTATATTTGTTGCCTCTTAAAATATGGCATAGGTATGAAACCTTTCGCTGTTTAACGATACTTAGAAGCTCTCTTTGGGCATTAGTTCTTCTTAAGACCTCTTCATTTCCAATATGGTCGACCCATGGAATTTTAAGCAACCTTCTGAGATACCACATTTCGAACGCTTCAATAGGGTTTAGCGATCTTATTGTAAGTGACAAGGTCTCGCAACCGTATATGATTATTGGCCATATGTACATTTTAGAATGCGAATACGGAGACCAAAAGGAGTTTCCGAGTGAGGAGCTAAGGTAGTTACTGAATTTGGTAGAAGTATGCCTAGCTATTGCTACTCCCATCGTCACTTTTTCGTCGCAGTCCGATTTATTGTTTATGGTAACTCCAAGATATTTAAATTTCTCAATTCTGTCTATATATAAGTTGGTTGTTTATTTTCAAAGTTGTTGTTTTTGTGATGTTAGTGTTGAGACAATATTCCTCTCCAACTGTATTAATATTATTAACTATCTCTTGTAATTCTTCTATGTTGTTCTGCTATTATAGCTTTATCATCGTAATATCGCAAATTGTATTGATTGCCAAAAAAATGCAACACTTATAAGCACAAATATTTTTTTAAATATTTATTTATGGAAGTATTCATTATAAGATTCTTATTATTTGATAGTTAACATTATAAACAAATTTGCAACGCAATTTTCACAAAAAAATTGATAATGAGTATCTCCTCCCTGACTTTCTCTACACTCAGTTACTCTATGGGGCATTGATCAAATTAAGTGATCTATATCGTTACGGAATACTTATCCAGATACTTCTTATGGCATGCCACAGCTAAGTTCTGAAGGACGTGGCAATCGATTTAGGTTTCGACCTACCATATCCCACACATGTTCTATGGATGACAAATCAGCTGATCTTGATAGACACTCTAAAGTCTTAATACCAGATTTTTGTATGAACTCCATGGTTACATGGACAATTTGACATCTTGCATTATCCTGTTAAAAGATCGCGTTTGGAATGGTTTGTAGGTAGGGGTGTAAAATCGGTTGCAGTACTTCAACAATATATCGTCCATCTCGTTCATCTGTCAGAGTGTCGTTAATAGAAACTGGAGGTGATCTGCTTCACAAAAATATAGCACCTCAAACTACACTCACGGGCACGAATAACGAATCACTTGCATTTTTAAAATAAAAACTTAAAATTTTAATTCACTTTCATCTTTTATTATTATAATAACGTAAACACAAACGAAACAATTTGTTTTAAGTAATTTCTAATAAAAATTTAACTTTTTACTCGAATTATTGCGTGAATTCTCCTTGGCGTGCCTATAATCAAATGAGAAATGTTCTGCTGCGAAATAAGTTTCCATGCCTCTAAAAGAGATCCTTGTAACTGATTTAAGGTTAAAGGGACAAGAACACGACTTCGTATCCTTTGCCCAAGCATGTCCCGAACATGTTCGATTGAGTTTGCGTCTGGACTCAATGCTGACCAATCCATGTTTACTTCATTTAAAAACTGATTCTCGCACTGTGAGGCTTGTCATTATCATGCATCAGAACAAAGTCATTTCCAACAAAACCAGCACAAGGCACAACAAAATCTTGGAGAATTATATCAATGTATCTGGCAGCTGCTGTTAAGGAGCCTCTCAGAACGATGTACAATTATGTACGTGCCTCTAGAGAAATTACAGCCCACACCACAATTAAGCCCACTTGATAGCCTACCCTAGGACTGTAGGTACATCGGCAAAACTCTCATGTGGTCTTCGCCATACTCTTTCACGGCCATCTGGAGACCGTTAGGTAAACCTGGACTGATCCGTAAATAAATCGTTCCTCCAATTATTTACAGTAAAATGAGCATGGTTTCTGGCAAACTGAATCCGCGCAACTTGATGACGCCTGCGAAGTTGTAGACCTGTTGCAGGTCTGCGACTGCTTAAATTTGCTTCTCCAAGCCTTCTTCTAATTGTTCGTTCACTTACGTTAGTATTCCAGACATACTGAAGTAAATTTCGGATTTGTACAGCCGTGGCACGACGATCTCGTAGACTTTGTAAGAGGATGGAGCGATCCTCACGGGCACTAGTTCTTCGTTGGGGACCGGTTCCAGGTCGTCTAGTGTAAGCTCCGGTTGCCAAAAAACGTGTAAAATACGGTGCCCAGTACTATTAGATATTTGATACTTTTTAGCAACATATCGCTTACTTCTCCCGTCTCGAAGCAACGCGACAATATCAGCCGCTGTTTCGGGATTTACAACCATAATTAAACGCAAATCGTCTTCAAATTTGTTTGATTCCTTGATTCTTGATTCCTTTGCACTTTTAAAATTGATAAGAATAGTGTATTCTTGATTGAATTCTTGAATAAGCATTTAAGTTTCATTAGAAATTACTTAAAACAGTTTGTTTCGTTTGTGTTTACGTTATGTTAGTAATAAAAGTTTAAAGAGAATTAAAATTTTTATGTTTTTAGTTTAAAAATGCAAGTGCTCCGTTTTTCGTGCCGGTGAGTGTATAATGCTTGGTTGTTTTGTCTTACCCTTATGCGCCCATCAGACCCACCGAAAAAACCTATATTCATCATTGTATCAGGAAAATGTTCAATTGCTCACTCCAGTTTTGCCGAGCTGTGCCCCACTCTAAACGTTGAGCCTTATGATGTGGTGTCAAAGGTAACAGCACGGTAAGCTTTCAGTATCATTCCAAGTAATCTTTGATTAACTTGAGACTACCCATTCTGTAGCTTCAACTAAATCATATCTTATTCTATGTCCACCTCCTCCAAACTCTTTAACACCGCTGATGCATTAGCTTCAGCTCTTCGTAAAATTTTACTTAAGCCAAAACCGGCTTCTTTAATAAATCTTTTTAAATGTATGAGAAACGTTTTATAGGCACACAAAGATTGTGCACTCTTTATGATTGTTTAAAAAAAATTGCAAAATCAGCAGTACGTCTTCAAAGATTTGTTATCAGCTATCCCTCATATACCTTTTAGAACATTCAGAACCCTGTAAGATTTTTTCAGCTGTTTTGTTTCTTTACTGGCCTAATTAGATATATAAAATGTATAAATAATCTAAACACTAATCTACTAATTAAAAATGTCATTGTGTAATATGTTTGAAATATAATGAGCCCCATTTTCCTTCTAATATCATAACCTAACCTATATATTGACCAAATCGCCCGCTTTTCTGTGATTCCTTCTTGCTAGTTATGATGGTATGCTGGTTGCTTTCTGATATCCAAAATTTCTATGTTATAGTTTCACGTTTTTTTTATTTTTGTCTACATTTATGTTATTTCCTTCTTCATTATCACGGTTTTCTACGTTCTAATTTTATTCCACTCTAATATTGGTTTAGTTTGATTGATTAGTTTGTTTGATAGACATGCCAAGAGTGACCGAATTTTTGTTTATTGCGAATTGATCATTTATTTCTATTTCATTAGCGACATAACTAAAAGTTTCAGTACTTTGCATGTACCTAAACACCTTCTTCTCATTCCGCCGTCTCCTTTCGAAGGTTGGCGATCCAAATGGCAATTGTAGTTTTGGAAAATGCTGCGCGAAAGATCTCTGCGGATGAGCGGTCGAACCATCTCCACAGGTCTTTCAGCCACGAGTTCTGGCGTCTTCCTACTGATCTTTTGCCCTGTACTTTTCCTTCCAGTATAACTTGAAGTAATTCATATCTTTCGCCTCTCAACACATGACCCAAGTATTGCATTTTCCTTTCTTTGATTATTCTTAGTAATTCTTTTTGTTTACACATGCGACGAAGTACCTCAACATTAGTAACTCTTTGTACCCATGGAATCCTCAACATTCGTCTATATATATACATACCTAAACACCATTTTCTATTTATTATTTGTTCATCTATAACTAGTTTGCACTTTATTGGTACTTTTATGTCATAATACAGTTATTTTTGTTTGTACATATTGTAGTGAATATGTTTGATATGTGATTAAACTTCTGTACTTGCATATATAGATACAAAAGCTTATTAAAGACAGTTTTTTACTTACTAAACAAAATGACCTTTATTGATACTGAAAAATACTATTCTTTAATGAATTTTACTCTACTTTTCACTTTAAACTAAATATATACCTCAGAATACTGAACCTTCGAAAACATCACACTGCACCAAAGAAAACCGACTGCAGTCTGAATACAACATATTCAACCACATACAGAAAAGTGTGAAAAGCGACCAGATCTACCAATTTGACACTTGAATTCAAGTACCACCATCATGCCGAAGACATATGCCATCACATACCCCTGTCTTACAAAAGGTACATACAAGTTTGACTAATCGTTTTAATAGAAATTTTTAACCTGTAACTTATTGATAATTAGTTTTTGAAAGGAACACCTTTATATATAAGATTTTTTATATAGCCTATATAGTATATAGAACACTTTGTATATAAATTTTCCAAACCTGCTTCATTTCAATTGTCAATTTTATGTAAATTCCTATGAATTTTGGCACTAGGTTCGGAAATGTAATAAACTACACTTGAGTGCAAAATAATCGACTCAAAATTATTTTGCGAAAGTACGTCTCCTGTTTCAATCTAAAAAGTGTAAATTTAAAAATATTTAGTGTATAACCGTTAACCTCATTATTGATTTTTAAAAAAGTTTTGTTTTTTGGTGAGTCAGATGACGGACCAGATCATTTATTACAAATAAATAATGCAACATGTAGAGAGGAGTTCAGAATTTGACTCATAAAAATCTACACGCACCGACTTAACACGTTCGGTTAACATCGTATGCATCAGTTTCCATAGCAACCCACTACTACATCGGTCAATTAAGTTCGCAACTGCATTACAAATGGATACCACATCCGTCAAAGCAGCTCAAGCAGAAGCATTATTGAGAGAAGACTTGAGTCAGCCAGAGGCCGTGAGAAATCGACTAAATTTAAGCCAATCTGCTGTGTCCCGAGTGTATTGTCGGTACCAAGATACTGGTGATTATGTCCGTCGACAAGGAGGAGGCCGTAAGCGAATAACAGCGGAGAGAGATGATCGATGTCTTGTATCAAAATCTCTAATAAATCGACATTTGACTGGTGCTAATCTCAAACAAGAGCTTAGAGATTTCCGAGGTGTGGTTACCAGCGTTTGGACAGTCAGAAGGAGACTGAAGGCAGCCAACCTAACACTAAAAATGGCAGCTACGGGTCCCAAGCTAACTGCTGCCCAGAAGCAAAGGCGATTAGAATTTGCTCGCGAATATCTGGATTGGGACGACTATCAATGGAGTCAGGTATTATTCTCCGACGAAAGTAGAATCTGCTACATGGCAACGACAAAAGGCGTCGAGTCTATAGAAGGCCAAGAGAGCGATTTGCTTAATGTTATATACGAGAAATTATGTCATATGGAAGTGGTTCTTGTATGTTTTGGCCAGGCATTTTCATGGATGGGAAAACCGAGTTAGTTTTCGTGCCTGGTGGAGGACGTGGAGAAGGTTTAACGGCGGATCGTTACATCAGAGACATTTTGGAGGAACATGTGGTTCCATACGCGAGATTTATTGGTGATGCCTTTATTTTACTGCGCGATAATGCATGATGCTATACCGTGCGAGTCACCACCACCTATCTGACTGAGATCGGTATACCTACAATACATTGGACTACGTTGAGCTCGGACATAAATCCAATAGAGCATGTTTGGGATGAGCTTAAACGAAGGATCCGGGACAGAAATCATGCACCAAGGAGCATAATGGAATTGAGAGCATACTGATGAATGGGAAGCAATGCCTCAAGATTTTATTAGAAAACTCATCCGAGATATGCGAAATTGATTAGAAAGTGTAATTAGGAGTAGGCGTGGTAATATCAAATACTGAAAAATCAAGAAATTCATTTTGTAATTGATGATTTATTTATTTCTCTGTTTATAACATCTGTCTTGCGTTAGTTCCAATGATGAATATTTAGGAAACTCTGTTCGTATTGCATATTATTTTTAATATGCGTCTTCCAAATAATGCAATAGCAGTTTTTGTAAGTTCAATAATAAAGTTATTGTTTGCACATTACATCTTTGCACTTTTTACATTGAAACTGAAATTGAAGGTGTTATCTCAAATATCGCTTTTGAATCGATTGTTTTGCACTCAAGTGTAGTTACATTTTTGTCAATCATCTAGTGGATTACGTTATATTATTATTTATACACCTATTTTGCAGTAGCGCACCTAGAATTTGCCTGGTGGGGTTTGGTTGGACACTGAAATTTTTTTAAGCTATCTCCATTTTGAGTTCTTAAAATTTGGGTTTTAGTTTAACTTAAAGTACCAAAGATAGGAATGCCAAAGATTCAGATATCTACTACTACTTCAATGTTTATTTTGTGGGATAGGGTTAGGTAAAGCTTTATTTCGAAAGGAATGAATATAAAGACCCGTTTAGGATCGTTAGATCCTCTTCAGGCTAGAGTTGAATGTGTTGTGTTGGAATGACAGCAAAACAGACCGAAAAACAAGCTGAGGTAGTGGTGTTCTTCTGGTGGAGCATCTTGGGGGCTGTCGAGATGGAGTCGCTATTCGATCAGAGCCGAAAGGCTTGTCTGGATGTGGTGTTCTGTCCAGAAAGAATGTGTATGTTTTTTGAGCTAAATGCGACAAAGTCGAGTCTCTAGTTGCTATTGTTCCTGTAGTCGTTTTTGTGTCTACACCCGACTTCAAAACTAGTGAATTGCACTATAATTTTGTTATCGGGTGTGTTCGATAATCTTTAATTAGATATTCAAAAGTTTTCGGATTTTTGATTGAATTAGTGACATTAGGATTCGTGCGAGGTCTTGATGAGGGAGGGGCTGCTGTTGCTTTGGCGAACGATGTGGAATTGGTTTGGAGTTGAGTGGATGTAGGGATTGTTTTTGATGTGGAGGCTTGGGGCTGGGTAGCGGGTCTTGAAGTTGTTGGAGTTTGTGAGTTTTTTGGGGTTGGATGAGAGGCAGATTCAGATTGAGATTGAGAACGAGAAGCAGATTGGGGTCGAGATGGGGTTTTCCTTCATGTAGATTGTATTTTAGAGAAAGAAAGTTTTCGGTGTGTGGAGGGAAGTTCCGAAAAGTCGATTCGGATAGAATTTTATGATAAGGATAGTTGCTTTCAATCTCACTTCTTTTCATATGGAAGCGAGCTTGCAAGGCGATCATGTCAGTATGCATGTCCATAAGGTCCTTTGCAGAAGAGTGGGGGTTTTAGGAGTTATCAGGAATTTTGATGTCATCGTCTTCCTGTTGAAGCAGGAAATAGGGATTTGCTGATATGGCGGCGGTCCGTGAACGGGTCACCGAGCGGGTCGAGATAGTCGACCTGGTTAAGCCAGGCATATCGATTGGGCCTTGGTCCTACACACAAACAGACCACTAGGGACTTCACAGCTGCACGAAGCCAAAGGGCGGTATAACCCTTCGATAAAACGCTTTCTCCACTAGCGTGCTTTGTGTAGTTTCAGAAAATGACTATAGTTACCTTTGCGTATACCGACGCTGCTTAATAGTGCCTCGGTGGACGCCCGCCGAAGCGGTATACACTGCGGTATACCGGCCCGGTGCTCAATCTTTAAATCGTATTCTTGGAGTCGTTCGATCCATCTGGCTATCTGACGCTCTGGATTCTTAAACTGCATCAACCATTTAAGGGCGGCATGGTCGGTTTGGATTAGAAACTTCCTTCCGTAGAGGTATTGATAAAAGTGCTCTACTGATTTCACTACTGCTAGAAGTTCTCTTCTCGTGACGCAATAATTCCGCTCAGGTTTTGAAAGAACTTTAATAAAATATCCAAGGACTCGTTCCTGTCCTCCTTGAATCTGAGACAGCACTCCTCCAATTCCCACATTACTTGCATCTGTATCTAAGATGAACTCTCCTTCTGGCAGCGGATACTCTAAAATTGGTGCTGTGAGTAAATGCTTTTTTAAGGTCTCAAAGGCATTTTGGCAGTCTGTATCCCAGCGGTAGTGTCTTGCTTACTCTGTAAGTCGCGTTAATGGCTTAGCGATATCTGCAAACTTCTTAATAAACCTCCGGTAGTAAGTACATAGTCCAAGAAAACTTCTCACTTGATGTTTGTCCATTGGTACTGGCCATTCCTTAATGGAATCGATTTTTCCCTTATCCACGGCCACTCCTTCTTTACTGACTATATGACCCAGATAATTGACTTTACCTTGAAATAGCTGGCACTTCTTGGGGTTTAACATCAATTGGGTAACTTTAAGTCGATTAAAAACGTTTTCTAAATTCTTCAGATGATCTTCAAATGTCTCCCCCAAGACGGTTATGTCATCTAGATAAACCAGGCATGTTTTCCAAGATAATTCTCTCAACACATTCTCCATAAGCCTCTCAAATGTCGCAGGAGCATTACAGAGTCCAAATGGCATAACGTTGAATTGCCACAATCCAGATCCTGTGGTGAAGGCTGTCTTCTCTTTATCTACTGGGTCCATTTCTACCTGCCAGTATCCAGACTTCAAATCCAAAGTAGAAAACAATTTACTTCCAGCCAATGTGTCCAATGTATCGTCGATCCGAGGCAGAGGATAACTATCTTTCTTGGTAACGTAGTTCAGCAAACGGTAATCCACACAGAACCTCGTCGTTCCGTCTTTCTTCTTAACCAGGACCACCGGAGAGACCCATGTTCTCGTAGAAGGTTCTATCACCCCGTCTTTCTTCATTTCCTGAACAATCGTTTCAGCTTCCTCTCTTTTCGCCTGTGGTAATCGTCGAGCTGTTTGACGAATTGGCTTAGCATTACCAGTATCAATTTTATGCTTAACAACGGTTGTTCTTCTCGTCTTTCCTCCTTTGGGTACGAAAATATCACGATACTGCCGAAGAAATTCCCTTAATTTCCTTTTCTCCATCTGATTTAGAGACTGTCCCGCAACTGCAACCATTCGGTCGAATTGTGGTCGCCTGACGGATTATGGATGTCACAGGTACACAAGTTCCTACTTTTGTCTCTTTCTTGATGGTCACTGGGTATTCATTGACATTAATAAGTCTCATAGGAATTTCCTTAGCCGAAGTCACCAATTCCTTTTCAATTATGATTCCACGGAAAACCTCGTCGTCATGGTTCAAAGGCTCCATCAAAACAGGTCTCCCTTCGTCCACAATTCCCTGTAGCCGTGCTACTATGATCGTTTCGCTTCTCGCAGGCACGACTGTATCTTCTTTAATGGCTGCTTGCACAGTGTTGTCATTATGTGGATGAAAAAATACCTCCTCGTTGCCAACTTTGATTACCTTATTCTTAAAATCTAATTGGAATTCGTGCATATTCATTACGTCCATTCCTAATATAACATCCTCTTCGATGTCAGCAACGGCGACGAAAACTTGTTTCTTCTAGCGATCTTTCTATTATATCCGTTATTATGTTGACTTAATGATAGAATTGCTTTTCCTAAATCTTAAAAACAGTTTTCAGTAACATCGAAATTACTGGAAGTAAAGAAATCATCCTGTACGATGGTATTATATTTGATTGCTTTTAAGTTTGAGTATCAATTTAACCTCAGTTACGTTCCATATCCTAGATACATATCTTAGTCTGAACGAGTCATTGATAAGTCATGTCAGTTTTACTATGTTTTTAGTAAGAATTGTTTGGATTTTCCCAGAACTTAAATCGAACACAGGTTCTTGGGAGTGATATTTTCTTTAATTTCGGTAACTTTGGAGTAACTGGTTCAATTTTCCTTTCTTCGTGTAAAATATTTTCCCAATCAAATGTGTTATCACCTTTACCGGTGTATCAGTTGAGTTCATTTTGTATTTTCTTCTTTTGTGTCATAAACAAGATAAACTGAAGGTGGGAAAAAGGTATAAACATTCCTACATACTTTCGTCTGGTAATTATATCAAACATTTAACACAAATACTCTTGTCATATAAAAGAACAAACTAACAAGAAACAGAACATATCACATCTCTTTGATATATTGTTTTTGCTATTTATAGATAACCTAGGTATTCACATTGAATGACCCTACTATTTTTGTTCTAATTGGTTATTTCCAATTAACGCATTCTGACGTTTGAGTGTCTATTGTAAACAATTTTTCAACTGCTACGAGGTGCAAATGATGATAGAGAATACACAAAAATGTTTATTCGAAGTACCAATTTAAAAGTGAAACATACGGTTAAATTATTCTAAAAAATTTACTTCCTTTGGATTCTGTCAATATGTGTCCACATTTATATTTTATTTTCCACTTTCTTACTTTAGAATTTCTTTTCGTATTTTGATTTTGCATTTTGATGGCCATTCTGCGTTTCACCTGTTTCTGTACTTCTTCCTTTTTTCCACCTACTTCCTTTTTTTCTTTATAGTTTTGTTTATATTGTGTTTTTTGTTGTCCAATTTTTATTATTTATTAATCTCGTTCGTAGAGTTCCTTGGGTAGATTTCATAGTATTTTTCACAAATTTTATATCTCTTGTTTGTACGTTGCATTTATTTTCAATTTTTTCCGCAAGATTTTTCTCTAAAGAGAATAAAAACCAATTCAAAAATAGTTCTCACAAGCACAACAAATTCATTATTATCCTCACCAGTATCCATATGCGGAGTCGGCTTCCCTTACATTACATTTTCTTCATAAGTTTTTATCTTGTGCTTTACGAATATCCATCAGCTTCATTGACATATCCTACGTAAGTGTCTGCCAGCAGGTTTAACAATAATTTCAGTCCATACCATTTTGTCGAAAAGTTGAAAATGGCGGAAATATTGAGCAAAAACAGATCTCATTTAAATTCAAGATGGCGGCTAACGCAACGGTTGGATTCAGTCGCGATTTTAAATTAAAGCTACTATTGACGTTCTTACATGACGGTTCTTAAATCAGAACTGCCTATGTGTCTTAAAAGAAAAGTCTTTAATCAGTGCTTGTTGCCAGTACTTACATATGGTGCAGAGACATTAACACTAACCAAGAAAGTAAGAAATAAAATTTGTGTTACCCAAAGAGCCATGGAACGATCGATGTTAGGCATTTCTCGTAGGGATCGGATCACGAACAAGGAAATAAGACGGAGAACAGGAGTGACAGATGCCATAGAAAGAATTATGACCCTCAAGTGGAACTCGTCGGGGCACATAGCTAGAATGTCGGATAACAGATGGACACAGCGAATAATACAGTGGAGACCGAGACAAGAAGCACATCGAAGTAGACATCGTCCACCAACAAGATGGTCTGATGACATAAAACGGATCGACAAAAATTGGATGCAAACAGCACAAAACAGAAATACATGGAAAAGACTGAGGGAGACCTATGTCCAGCAGTGGATAGATTCGGGTTGAATGGTGATGATGACTATTGACTCCCCCAAAGGTTAGAATAATAAAATTTGGGGCAGATCGCCTTGCAAGGTTGGCTTTTTTTTCGTCTAACCCGACTAGATTATAAATAAAGATTGTATGCCTTTATATTACATTTGTTCTTTTCATGGCTATCATAAAGAGTAAATAAAAGTTTTTAAAATGGTACTACTAATACAAATACATTGCAATCTTAGTAATGGTATTATATAATTAAGATAAAGAGATCGTTTGGTCGTGTAGACCTTTCTTTAACACATTTCGCTGGTTGGACCTTTTTCGGTCTCTGCTCAGCTTCATCACGATTATTCTGTAACTGTAAAAAATTCGTTTATAATTTAAAATAAGGCTGCATTTCGTCAATTTATTTCTCAAACGAAAGAATGCACGTACTTTTATGAGTGATGATCAAAGAAACTCATGAAAGATAGTTTGATTAATGTTCGACAAATGTCACAAAACCATGTTCACATTATATCGCATAATTGACTGGGAGGATGCAAGCAAACAAGTAAACTTTTCATGAACATTAAAAAATACCCAACTATTTGCATAGAAATGTACAAAAATAGATTGATTACAATTTGGCAAGCTCACTGGAAACAAGTCTAAAAATAAGTTTTATATGGTTCAGATAATTCGCACTTATTCCATGTATTATGAAATTCGACCTAGTCTATTTATATCTAGATTAGAAATGATCGCGATGCAAAAACTGGTACCTGTTTTAAAACGCAAAAAAAGTGGAAGTGATAAAAAGATAAATGTACCAATGTTACAAATAAAACGCAATTTTTTTGTACTCGTGGTCTTATATTGGTTTTCAGAAGCCCCGGATGGCAATAATACTCAAAAAATTGACGCTAATAAGAAAACTATGAGCAAACATTATCCACATGATTCAGAAACTCATATTTCAGAGTCATAAAGTTTAAGGAACCGAGATCGAGTCGTCAACTAGTCTGGTCAGCTTCCAACGTCAACTAGTCTGGTATAAGTTGGGCAAAAAAATAGAGGACAAATTAGTTCTCAAGTTGTTTATAAACTCGACTCAATAGAAAGAGGGAAATGCAAAATAAGGCAGGGAAATACAGACAAAAATCCACGAATTGGAAACACCGAAGAGATTGAAATGGGTAAAGAATGTCCCTTACAAATAATTACCACATTTATATTTGTTTTATCAACAATCAGATGTAATCATATCAAAGAGTGTCAATACATATCAGAAAGGATTGTAAGAGCAAAGATAAGAATGGAGAAGGAAGACCTGAACATCATCGGAGTATACGGCCCAGAAAATAACAAGCCTCAAACAACAACGCAAACATTTTATGACCAATTACAAGTAGTAGATCAATTCAGAGGAAAGATAATAATATTGGGGATTTTAACAGTCGAATAGACAATCAAGTAATACCAATTAAGCACAAACATAACGAGGATGTTAAAAACGAAAATGGAGAACTCATGATAAACTTATGCACGAATAACGAACTTAGAATAAACAACACACTTTTTGACCTCAAAGACCAACATAAATATACATTTAATAACACCCGTGGACAAAGATCTATGATAGATTGTTATAACCAACAGAGATATACATCCATCGAAAATAATTGACGTAAGATGCCTCAACTCAGCAGATGTAGGTAGCGACCATAGCGTAGTATTATGTAAACTAAGAATCATCCTGAAATACTTCACACCCAAGAGAGCGGCGCCAACACAAACAAAAATCAAAGTCGAAGGACTAAATACGGAATAAACGGAATATTTACACAGAAAAAGAATATAAGAGAAGATCGCTGGGAATGAAATATTAGATCACGATAACATCGAGAAAAGCTGTGAAAAACTCAAAAATAACATAATTAACGCAGTAACAGAATCACTTGGAAGATAAAAGATAAAATGCGAAGAAAGGAAGAAAAGCTTTCTACAATACAGAACACAACAAACACAACAAGCGTATAACCACTGTAAACGAATCAGAAATGAAAGGAATACTTTAGTTAGACAAATAAAAAGGGAACACCGGCAGAGCTTCTCAAAACAGATGGAACACGACATATACGGAACACAAAAATAAATATGGAGACTGATCAGAGGATAAAGAAAAGAGATGAACGAACCAATAAAAACGAAACACATTCAGAAGGAAACGTTGGTAGACTACTTTCGATCCCTATTTGCTAAAGGTGACGATAATGAACCACCAACACCAGAGGTGACGACAAACGAAGATATAAATAAAAAGAGAAATCAAACGATTTCTACCTAGCGAAACCGAATTCAAATCTTAACCACTGTATTTCCTAAAATTTGCGAAACAAACAGCTGGATAAATTACTCGCCAAGGGAATCTAAAATTGCATTCCACATGCCGTTCATCCTGGTCAAAATTTGTAGTGAATTCAGTTTCTGGTACTTCAAACGAAGTAAATAATAAAACAGAATGACGTTATTAGATTTTTGTTTCGATACAGTGCAGCGACAACCGCTGATACGTATTTCGACCTCCTTAGGTCTCGTCAGAACGGTATAGTGGTATCGTGTTCAGAGCAGTGACTATACCGTTCTGACGAGACCTAAGGAGGTCGAAATACGTAACAGCGGTTGTCGCTGCACTGTATCGAAACAAAAATCTAATACCGTCATTCTGTTTTATTATTTACTTCGTTTGAAGTACCAGAAACTGAATTCACTACGAATTTTGACCAGGATGAACGGCATGTGGAATGCAATTTTAGATTCCCTTGCCGAGTAATTTATCCAGCTGTTTGTTTCGCAAATTTTAGGAAACACAGTGGTTAAGATTTGAATTCGGTTTCGCTAGGTAGAAATCGTTTGATTTCTCTTTTTGTTTTTAGATGGCGTAGTTACGTCCGTATATAGTTATTTTAATAACTATTGTCTAGGACGGGAGAGATTTTTGTTTTGAAAAAATTCATCAGTGTCTAGTTAATACATAGATGTAGTCACTAAATATGTGGGTAAAAACTCTTTAAAAATTATTAAATAAAATTTAGTTTACATTATGTCTAATTTACAGTTGAGATGTTAAAGTTACCTTAACATCTCAACTGTAAATTAGACATAGTGTAAACTAAATTTTATTTAATAATTTTTAAAGGGTTTTACCCACATATTTAGTGGCTACATCCATGTATTAACTAGACACTGATGATGGAATACTTATTCCGAAAACGTTTTGTCAATTCAACATAGCCCAACTGGGTTTTTTATATACCTTTTTATAAAGGATTTTATTCAAAATTTTTTAATATATGGTATACAGCCAAATACAGGAACTTTGTTTCCTTGTGGATTTTTGTTTTGGTTCAGAGCAGTGACTATACCGTTCTGACGAGACCTAAGGAGGTCGAAATACGTATCAGCGGTTGTCGCTGCACTGTATCGAAACAAAAATCTAATACCGTCATGCTGAAGATATAAATATTGAGGAGGAAGAGGTAAAGGAAGCATTAGGGAAATTAAAGAATAGAAAATCATCAGGACAGGACAGAATACCGAACGAACATCTAAAGTACGGAGGACCAAATCTGACCAAACAACTATTAAAACTAGTCCAAAAAAATACAACAAAACAGAATTCCTTAAGAATGGAGATCAAACATCCTAATACCTCTCTTCACAAAAGGAAACCAATTGGACCTGGAAAATTACAGAGGAATTAATTTATTAAACACAACACTAAAATTAACAACCAAAGTGATAACAAATAAACTGAATGAAATTATAACACTAGCAGAAAAACAACAAGGTTTCAGGTCGGGAAGATCATGCACCGACGCTATATTTATAATGAGGCAAGTGCACGAGAAATCATTAGAATACAACAAACCGGCATATCTATGTTTCGTGAACCTTAAGAAGGCATTTGACCGGGTCAAATTAAAGGACGTTATCCACTTATTGTACGCAAGAGAGATACCTCTAGGAATAATCATATGGAATATGGATATGGAATTTAAATATCTAGGCATCACCTTACCTAGCTACAGAAAGCTCGAAAGTGAAGTGGAAGATCTAGTAAATAGAGCAAACAGAGCCGCAGGTAGAAACACGACTTGACACAGAGAGGACAAAAAGGATGTTAGAAACAGCAAAGATGAACACAAGAACACAAGAGATAAAACACTTGAAAGAAAAATTGACGGCAAGACAATATGAGACAGAGCTAGAAGATGCGACCAGTAGACCAGTAGATGCAAGGTGGAGAACATCAAGAACTGCGTAAGAAATAGAAGAGTGTAGAAGATATAAGCCGAATGACAACAAATATAGTAGTAAAGACGGCAAGAGACGGCTCACCAATAGGAAGACGATCATTAGGAAGACCAAGAAAACGATGGAATGACAACTTAGTGGAGGCACATTGAAAAACAGACAGAGTCATTTCTTACTAAAAAAAAAGAAAAATAAGAACAATCAGATGTGCAACACGTTGGTTTTATTTCGATTTCACTGTTTGGTCATGAAATAATGGCGACTATCTGATTTCATTGTTTGTTTGCATTCAAGGTTACACAGCGACTATACGTATCTTACCATTATCGAAAAGAAAATGCCCTCGAGAGAATGCCCTCATTGTCTATCCCGTGGCATTTAGGCACGTCTTGTAGTAAATATGTAGTAAACATTTTTAGCGACAAAAATATTAATTATGAGGTGAATTTGTTATGATAAATAAATTAGTATTTAGCTGTTCTCCACCAAGCATTTAGGACTTGGAAAAACGCACCTCGCAGCAGCTGCAGCAGTTTCTTTATATTATAGAAAACTCTGAAAATTTTAATATTAAAATACTTGCAATCTCATTTCCTGGTAGTGTATTAAGTATCTATAAAATAAATTATAAAGACAGTGTCTAAATAGATCTATTTCAAATCCAAATATTTGTTCTTGCGAAGATCTTTTACAATTTATTACTAATGTTGTGTGAATTTTAATAAAGTTAAGTGAAGTAACGCCTCGTAGAGTAAAAATTTACGTTGTTTTTTTTTGTTTTAGTTAATTTTCAGTGGAGAATACACCAAGGCTATGAACAAGGACTGGCACGGCCAACATTTCTGCTGCTGGCAATGTGACGAAAGCCTTACTGGTCAACGCTATGTTCTCCGCGACGAACATCCATACTGCGTCTCCTGCTACGAGTCAGTCTTCGCCAATGCTTGCGAAAAATGTAGCAAGGTCATCGGTATCGACTCTAAGGTAAGACTTCTCAAATAATGTTACTATTTATTTGTAATTGTACTCCAGAAAAGTCTATATTGCAAAGCTGTCAGGTCTACGCTTTTCATCTTCTTCTAATGGTGCCCTATGCAATTAGTGGATGTTGGCGATAATTCTGGCATACTCCTCTCGGTTTTGTGTGGCTCTAAGGAGTGCATAATTAGTGGCATTGTTTTCAGGATTAGAGAAGCATAATTTAGCATCGTCGTCAGCATAATACTCCCCCCGATGCTTGGACACCAGAAACTATACAAAAAAACATTTTCTTCCATCGGTAAAACAACAGCTAAACGTAGAAATATCTTCTATTCACCGTGACGTGATTTTTCACCATATAATTGTTGGTCATACTTCTTGATTGACAGTCCGAAATACTGATATTGGTGAATGTTGGATCCCTTAGGATTTTAAACTTTAACGATCCTATGGTACGTTGTCTTTGAAATTCATAGCATTTTTCTTCTTCTTCTTCTTCTTTAAGTTCCATCTTCTATCGAAGGTTAGAAATCATTATGGCTATGCGGACCCTGTTGACTGCCGCTCTAAATTGTTCTGCACTATTGCATTCAAACCATTCCTTTTAAGTTCTTATGCCACGATATTCTTCGTCTTCCCACATTTCGCTTTCTTCGAATTTTGCCTTGCATAATAAGCTGCAATAATAAGTATCTTTACCCTCTCATCGCATGGCCTAAGTACTCAAGTTTACTTCTTTTGATAGTCAACAATATTTCAGCTTCATTTCCTATTTTTCTAGTAACTTCTGCCTTTGACATTCTTTGAGTCCGTAATATTCGTAGGATTCTTCTGTAACACCAAAATTCAAAGGCGTTTAACTTATTCAGATGCACTTGTTTTAATGTCCATGCTTCCGAGCCATAAAGAAGAGTAGGGAATACGTACCATCGAAGTATCCTTAGGCGTAGTCCTAACCTTATATCGCGACAACAAAGAAACTTTTTAAGTTTAACGAATGATGAAATTGCTATTTCAATACGTGTGTTAATTTCTTTGGTTTGGTCTACATTTGGTGTTATCCATGTTCCTAAGCATTTGTTGGTATCCATACTCTCAATGAATCTCAATCTTAAAAAACTTGTACTGGAACCAAAACGCCAGAGTTAGGATCGAAGGTTCCACATCCGCAGAAGTAGAAATTAGGAGGGGAGTTAGACAAGGATGTGTTCTGTCGCCTCTGCTGTTTAATCTTTACTCCGAGTTTCTATTTAAAGAAGCATTGGAGGATTCCAAGGATGGAGTCAAGGTGAATGGCGTAAATATCAACAGTATCAGATACGCCGATGATACAGTGTTAATTGCGGATTCCGACTTAGGTCTACAATGACTCATCGACAAGACCAACTCGACCTGTGAGCAATTTGGTATGAAAATAAACATTAAAAAAACCAAAGTGATGTCAATCCGAAAAAACCAAAACGTACCTCAACCTTGCACAATAAATGGGCACATTTTAGAACAGGTCAATAGATTTAAGTACCTGGGATGTTGGATCGATAGCAGCCTAAATCCTGATCTAGAAATAAGATCGAGAATAGAACAGGCCAGAAAATCTTTCGAAAAAATAAGAAAACCGCTTTGTGATTCTCGAATAAAACTCGAAATTCGACTACGTTTATCAATATGCTACGTCTGGTCGACTCTTCTATACGCAGTTGAAACGTGGACCCTTAAAACATCAACCGTAAATAAATTGAAGGCCTTTGAAATGTGGATCTACCGGAGAATACTCAAAATTTCATGGACATCGCATAACTCAAACGAAAAAGTGCTGCATAGAATAGGCAAGGAAAGAGAACTTTTTAACACAGTAAAAGTTAGAAAAACATCATACCTAGGCCACATACTGAGAAATAATAAGTACCAATATGCCCAACTTATAGTGAAAGGAAAAATCGAGGGAAAGAGAGGCCTAGGAAGGAAAAGACTATCGTGGCTCAGAAACATCCGACAATGGACAGGGCTAAATTTTGAACAGCTAATAAGAACAGCTGAAGATAGAGAAGAGTTTAAAATTGTAGTAGCCAACCTCCATTGAGGAGAGGGCACTTTAAGAAGAAGATACTCTCAATTTCAGTATCTTCAACACTCAATTGGATGTTTGTATCGGCTGATTATGTATTTAGTATTTTTCAAATTCATCCTTAGTCCGTATTCATGATAGCATCCATTACGTTGTTGCATTACATTCTGTAAATCATTGTTGTTATTGTATAGTCTGCAAAACGCAAGTTATTCAAAACTTCTCGAACAGATATACATTGTATTGAATCTGAGAGCGCTTTTTTAAATGCCGTTTCACTGTAGAAATTAAAGAGTAGTGGTGACAGTACGCAACCCTGGCGGACTCCTCCTGTATTTTGAGATCTCGGGTGTTCTGGTTGTCAACTCTTACCTTAACAGTTTGATTCCAATATAGATTAGATAGAATTTTCATATAACGACTATCAATTTTAACCCTAGACTGTCCAGAAAACATAACTCTTACGAACTTTTGAGTCCACTATAGACCAAACACACTGTTTCTGCATTTTCTGGGGTGAAATTGCTATACTTACAGACTTACATTTATATGCTTATAAAATAGTAAACGTTTTTCTAGGATTTGTCCTACAAAGACAAGCATTGGCATGAAGCCTGCTTCCTCTGCACTACCTGCGGGGAGTCCCTGGTAGACAAACAGTTCGGATCTAAAGGTGATAGAATCTACTGCGGCAACTGCTACGACCAACAGTTCGCCTCCAGATGCGACGGATGCCACGAGATCTTTAGAGCTGGTAAGTGATTTCTATTTAATTATATTTAGTATTTTAACGATTGTAGAATTACGATCACAGTTCGAATTATTTACGCTTATTTACAGAAATATTCAAGACGTATCGCCCGTGTTCGATAATATATGAGTAACGCCGAAATTCTAGGTTATTTATCCGGCCGATGTACAGGTATATCTTCGTGACAGTATATTACAGATTTTAAAAACAAATGCATCGAGATTTTAAAAACAAATGCAGAGATATATGGGTAATCAGGAAATGCAGGGCTACTCAAAACTATAAAAAAATACAGGGTGTCCTATTTGAAATATTGAAGATACATTTTATTGGGCACTCCCTGTGTACAAAATTTGGTCTGTTGCTACATTGTTGGTCGGTACAGATAAAATAATACAACTTTTATTTGAAACTTTTTTTGTATTCCCGAAATTAGGGAAAATAAGTGGGGGTCAAAATATAATGAGAAACCTGGTACTTTTTGCAAAAAAAAATGAAAATATAAAAATACGATGAAAGCAAAAAATGTTAGAAATGAAGTATACTAACCAATAGCAGTAAGAACTAGTTTTCAATATTCTAAATTCTCATAATCTCAACATCTTAAAAGGAAAATAACCTGTTCTATTTATTAACTCATTGTTGGTCATGTTTTCAAACTTATAGCTTCTGTGTCAATTCGCTCCAATATTTCTTGTTTATTACTTAATTTTTCATTAATCAACTTTTTCAGTCAAGTAGAAGCTTAAAAACCATTTAGTTGCCATTACTATTATCTGATAGATACATTTAATTAACGAAATTCGATATTAATTCAAGAAAGACTGAGTGTACATGTCCAATTATAGTAAAAGTGTGAAAAATTATACTAAAAGAGCGGCACGAAGAACGAATTTATACACTCCCACACACCTTTAGATTATTAATGGACTTAATTGAATTTTGTACTTCGAATGTCTTTCGTTAGTCACGATACATGCTTGATGAACTAGTCATTGACATATCTACAGGGATTGTCAACAAAATTTATAAAATTATTAGCTATACATGGCGACAAGTTGAAAACTAGCCAGATTCCTGTAAATAATATGTAAAATCAGAAAGACACATCAATTTTGTTTTAAAGGGTTTTTACACAAAACACATTTAAAAAAAAAATTTACAGACTAACATTTAAATAAAATTATGTTATAAAATCATCACA
Organism: Diabrotica undecimpunctata; assembly: GCF_040954645.1. Lineage (NCBI taxonomy): Eukaryota > Metazoa > Arthropoda > Insecta > Coleoptera > Chrysomelidae > Diabrotica > Diabrotica undecimpunctata. The sequence goes on from NC_092810.1 coordinate 32,046,578, forward strand.
GAAAATGTAGTCATATAAAAATTCTAGGTTATAAATATAACCACTTAAACTTAACCACACTTAAACAAAACAATTGGTTGTGAATTCATAATTATTAACTAAAAACGACAGAACGTTGGATCTTAAAATGATAACATATGTAAAGGTAATAGTATACCTGATAGGCGCTGAATTTTCTGAAAAAGAAGAAGCAAAAATACTTATTTTATGAAGTAGAAGGGATGTTATATATCAAATATATCTTCTTAAAGTGCCCTCTCCTCAATGGAGGTTGGCTACTACAATTTTAAAATCTTCTCTATCTTCAGCTGTTCTTATTAGCTGTTCAAAATTTAGCCCTGTCCATTGTCGGATGTTTCTGAGCCACGATAGTCTTTTCCTTCCTAGGCCTCTCTTTCCCTCGATTTTTCCTTTCACTATAAGTTGGGCATATTGGTACTTATTATTTCTCAGTATGTGGCCTAGGTATGATGTTTTTCTAACTTTTACTGTGTTAAAAAGTTCTCTTTCCTTGCCTATTCTATGCAGCACTTCTTCGTTTGAGGTATGCGATGTCCATGAAATTTTGAGCATTCTCCGGTAGATCCACATTTCAAAGGCCTCCAATTTATTTACGGTTGATGTTTTTAGGGTCCACGTTTCAACTGCATATAGAAGAGTCGACCAGACGTAGCATTTTGATAAACGTAGTCGAATTTCGAGTTTTATTCGAGAATCACAAAGCAGTTTTTTTATTTTTTCGAAAGATTTTCTGGCCTGTTCTATTCTCGATCTTATTTCTAGATCAGGATTTAGGCTGCTATCGATCCAACATCCCAGGTACTTAAATCTATTGACCTGTTCTAAAATGTGCCCATTTATTGTGCAAGGTTGAGGTACGTTTTGATTTTTTCGGATTGACATCACTTTGGTTTTTTTAATGTTTATTTTCATACCAAATTGCTCACAGGTCGAGTTGGTCTTGTCGATGAGTCGTTGTAGACCTACGTCGGAATCCGCAATTAACACTGTATCATCGGCGTATCTGATACTGTTGATATTTACGCCATTCACCTTGACTCCATCCTTGGAATCCTCCAATGCTTCTTTAAATAGAAACTCGGAGTAAAGATTAAACAGCAGAGGCGACAGAACACATCCTTGTCTAACTCCCCTCCTAATTTCTACTTCTGCGGATGTGGAACCTTCGATCCTAACTCTGGCGTTTTGGTTCCAGTACAAGTTTTTTAAGATATTGATGTCTTTTCCATCTAAACCGACTTCTTGCAAACGTTCTAATAGTAGGTCGTGTCTTACTCTATCAAATGCTTTTTCGAAGTCTATAAAGCATATAAATATATCTTTCTGTTGGTCGTAGCATTTTTGGGCGAGAACTAGTAAACTGAACAGGGCTTCTCTCGTTCCCATGCCGGCTCTGAATCCAAACTGATCGTCTCCGATGATTGTTTCGCACTTTCTATAGATACGATTATGTACGATTTTTAGTAGGACTTTTACTGCATGACTCATAAGGCTTATCAGACGGAACTCATTGCAGTGTTGTGGGTTTGGCTTTTTTGGTAGTGGGATGAATATTGACTCCAGCCAATCTTGGGGTATTTTACCTGTATCATAAATGCGATTGAATAAAAGGACAAATATTTCGATATTTTCTTCGCTGATTAATTTTAACGTTTCTGGGTATATTCCGTCTGGACCTGGGCTTTTATTTGTTTTAAGATGATTCATTGCATTTATGATTTCAGATTTCAGAATTGTTGGCCCTTCGTTGTTATTTTCCAATCTTGGTTCTTCTCGTATGTCGTGAAAAAGAATTTTAATATAGTTTTCCCATTCTTTCAGTTTGTCTTCCGTTGATTCTAGCAGTTTGCCATCCGTGTTCAGCATGGTGTGAAAAGTCGTTCTCTTGGTAGTCGATGTAAACTCTTTTACCTTTTTATGTAAATTAAAAAAATCGTGCCTTTGTTGTAGTTCTTCTATTTCCACGCATTTTGTTTCCAGCCATTTCTCTTTTGCTTCGGTTATTTTTTTTCGAATTATTCTATTTAGTCTTTTGTATTCTCCGTCCTTGTCATTTTTTCCTTTGGATTCTCTTCGTTTGTTCATTAATTGTAAAATCTCTTCTGTCATCCATTCCTGTTTGTTATTTCTAGGTGTTACTTTTAGATGTTTTTCCGTTACATTGTTCATTTGTTCTTTAATAGTTTTCCACAGAACGTTTATGTCATCGTACTCGCTAATTCTATTGTGGTCGATATTTCCTAAATTTTTGTTTAATTCTTTATTTACTGTCTGATATATGGTGTCGTTTTTCAATAATTGGATGTCTAATAGTTGGTGTTGAGGTTTTTGTTTCTTTATTAGTTTCCATCTTGCGCGAACTTTTGCAACAACAGGATTATGATCGGAATTGATGTCAGTTCCAGGATATGTTTTTGCACTGATGATTGCATTGTGATATCTTTTGTTGACCAATATGTAATCTATTTGGTTACGGATTACTCTGTTTTCATTGTGTTGTGGTGAAGTCCAAGTGTACAATCTGCGAGGGTGTAATTTAAACCATGTATTTGTCGCTACCATGTTGTGTTGTTGGCAGAATTCTGTCATTCTCTCTCCCCTGTCGTTCCTTGTTCCAAGTCCGAAGTCTCCAATCAATCCAGAAACTTTTCCTCTACCTAACTTAGCATTGAAGTCACCTAAGATAAATGTTAGGTCTCGTTTTTTGGTCATCTTTATAAGTTTTTCTACGTCAGCATACCACGCTTCTAGCTCTTCTATGGGTTTATCGGCCGTAGGGGCATAAGTTTGAATGATGTTAATATTTACTGGCTTTCCGGATAGTTGAATAAGAAGACATCGGTCCGAAAATGGCACAAAGTTTGTGACGGCATTGTTATATTTGTCTTCTAAAATTATTCCAACCCCGTTACGATGAACCGGATCATTATTACCCGAGTAATAGAAAGTTTTGTTCATGGTTTTAACTTTACCTGAACCTGGCCATCTAACTTCACTCAACCCCAATATCTGCAACCCTAAACGTTTCATTTCGTGGCATGCATTTGCTAGTTTTCCTGGTTCGAACAGACTTCTAACGTTCCATGTTGCAATCTTAAAGTTTGTATTTAAAATATTTAGGCTATTCCTCCCGGGGATTCTTCGCACCCCTTGATCATCTAAGATCTGCCGGGGACTAGGGGCCATTTCTGTTTGTGCTTTCATTGTAGTTTTCTTGGGAAATATATACCAGAGTGGTTTCCCGTTGCCTTCTCTGGTTTGTATTTTAGCCGATCCTCTGGACACAGACGCTATTTGCAGCCGCCCACTCTGGGTCAGACGCTGCGTGCTAGTTTGATCCCTACCACTTACCAACTCATCCGCCCGAAGCCGTTGGTCAGCAAGTGGGAGATCGCTTATACCGGCAATCGCTCGGTAAAATTTTCGCCATATCTGGCTACCCTCACTTAGTTTAGCCTGCAGACCAATGCAGTTGCCCGGGGTGTGGCACGTGGAGCCATAAGTGAGAGTTAGCTGTCTTATGAGGACCAGTTATCAAGAACCATCTCCCGTCTATGACGCTCGATGTGGTCGTTCCGATAAAAGGTGCTACCTCTATAACACAACTCTACACCCCATCAAATATATAATGAAACTTATATTATTGACGATGAATTGCCTTTATTAGTAGATTTTTAGTTATCTAAAGTTAACAATAATGAGTATAAGTTGCTCAAATTGTTGGTATCTGTATTTTTATTAATGTTTCTTTCTTTTGAAACTGAATGCAATCTCGAGAAAGAATCTTTTTGAATAATTACTCTCCGTGAATAGGATTTTAACATTGGGAAAATCGAAAGAGTTGTCCTGTGTGGCTAGAGAACATCTATCAGGGTGTTACCTAATGTCACTCTTGTGAACAGTCAAACGGCTGAAAATTTTTTGGGAGGTGTGACCTATATAAGAACCTTTACAGCCTAAACAACTAAGTTTGTATACAACATCACTTTTATCTAAGTTTGGTACTTTGTCTTTCAATGGCTTTACAAAGATCCCACAATTAAAGTGCTTTTATAAGCAATTTTTACATTTGGTAAGTATTGAGCAAAAATTATGGTCAATTTTGGAGTGACATTTTTAATAAATGGAAATGATACAAAAGAGATTTCGGGAATCTTGTTAGTCAGTGAATGGAAATCAGAGCTAACTTTCATAGCACCTGTATTTTGGAGAGGGTTCTCTTGTGTGTTGAATATAACAGAGGATGTGTTTCCAACCTGTCGAGTTATTTAACAGAACTGTTTTGCCCCATAATAATGTTCTCGTCAGTCTAGATGTAGCCTCCCTCTTCAGTAATGTTTACTTAAATGCCGTTCTACGGTCTATTCTCCTATGGGAGCCAGTATCTCTCCAATTCTAGCTGCATATGTTATGGGCGATCTGTTGGATATTGTTCTCCAGGTTGTTCCTTTTAACGTTCCTTTTATTAAAAAGTATGTTGATGACATTCTTATGTCCTGTCCACTAGATTTAGTGACTATGCTCATATACATTTTCAATAACTATGACCCCCATATTCAATTTACTCTTGAAAAACAGGATCAAAACCAATCTGTTCCTTTTCTTGATACAATGTTCACCAGAGATCTGGATAACAATACAATTGATTGGTATAGAAAAAAGTGTAACTCTGGGAGATACCTCAACTACCATTCTTACCACAAGTCAAGCATGAAAGTTAATCTAGTGAAACAAATGACCACATGAGTTTGTAAACTGGCTGACCCTGTTTTTAGAAAGAAGAATCTCAACATTCTTTTACAATTGTTCCTAGATAATTCTTACCCCGAATCCTTACTCAGGAAAATCATCTTCTGTACAGACGCCAAATTGTAAATCAGATATTTAAATTTATCTCTGTAATATTGTTCTCAAATTTTTATAAACCGATCAACTATCAATTTCTTTCAATTATAAAACTGACCCGGACACTCTCTTGTCATCTCGCTAGCTAAGCTCCTTAATTAGCTCCTAATTTACTGGTACTTACAAATACTGTTAACGTTAACTTCTACACTACTACCAATCAGCATACATGGAACCCCCACTGCTCCACTTTTTCAAACACTTTCTACCATTTTTCTACCGGTCAACCGACATGCAATCTCTTTTCAGCATCAGATGTGATTCTTTTTACGAACAGGAAGAGACTCCCTGAATTTTGAAACTAAACACTTTCTATTCATACATATTTTTACATTTAATTTAATTTTTATTTTATTTTAATTTTAAAACCATATATGAATATAATTCCGTTCTCTGATTTTTTTTACATTAGAAATAACAATTTTTTTCATTTTTCCTTTTCTCGCCTTGAGAAAACGCCTTGTTACTAAGTAAAGTGGACTTCATTATCTTTACAAAGAATTACTTATTATATCAAATTTAATTTAATCAAACTGCTGAGCTGCTAAGTAGAATAACATCTGGGATGGACAACATATGGAAGATTAAGTGATATTTTTAAAGGTGATCTGTCTATCAGCTTAACCTTTAATCAATGTGTCCTACGTGTTCTTACATATGACCCAGATACACTTACTCTCACAACGGCATCTGCAGGTAAACTACAAATGACGTAGAATAGAAAGATCATTGTTGGGCATAGCGTTGACAGATAACGAAGAAATTGGTAGATGAAGTGGTGTAGAGGACATTACAAAACATGTAGCTAAAATTAAATGGAAGTGGGTACGGCACATCGCTAGAGTGACAATTAAGACAGACCAAAAAATTTTTGGAGTGGAGAACAAGAGCGGATAGACGAAACCCAAGATGGGCTGATCACATAAAAGGATATGTTGGTCGACAACAGGAGACTCTCTCTCTTGTTGCCGACCAGAATGTCCTTGTTTAGTGTAGTGTTATGTTCAACTTTATGTTTAATTTTATGTTTATGACATTCTGCAATTGTTGGATAGCCCAAAAATTGACGAAATGCCCCTGAAGATGCTCTAGGGAGCGAAAGTACTTGGGCAAGATTTAATTAATAAAACTGTGCTCGATATGTGCATTTATTTTATCAAAGTTCATTTATTCGAGCATTCAACCTTATATCAATACTATATTTGTTTTTGTTTTATAATCTTTGGTATCGGCTTCAGCTAGAAAACTACATTTAAATAGTTTGTTTTTTAGTCTTTAACAAATGCTTTTGCATTATTTTCGTTGAGGAGTATACATCGAAATATACATCCTTCTAAACGTTCCTCAAACCACCAATTTATATAAGTTTTATCGCTTTAGATTATTGATAATGCTAGTAAAACACGTTTTGTAGTTTTTTCTTTTGTCGAGCGCAAGGTAAAAAAATTATTTATTGTTCATTGATGCACGTTTTATTGTTCATAATGTTATTAATAAACGAGGAGGTTTTTATCGCGGTTTGTACCTTACACACGACCTTTTCAATCAAAATATGGCTATTTAAGCGGTAAAAACATTTAAGTATCATTAAAAAGTCATAATATATTTAATAAGATAAGCAAATGTACATTTTTAGTCGGCGGATATCAAAAGTTCGTGTCATGTCATCGGCTAGATTGTAAATATTAAAGATTCTGAAGTTCATTGATTATTATAAGGTTTTTGAACGTGTAAAATTTAAGAAAACAGTACACTCATACAGGTTGATCGAAAATGATGACGGAACTACGTTAAGATTCGAATTGAAGCATGAGAGTCAAAGGGAAAGCCCTGTGAAAAAATCATCGATTTCACGTAAAAATCTTGTACTGATATTTGAAGGTTCTAACAGGTATATGGGGGGTAGATTATAACAAATCGGCGAACATGTACAGCTGATTTTGCTTTTTTTTAAACAATCATAAAATGTAAAAAAAAGTGGTACAATAGGCGGTACTGTAGATTAGCGCGGAGCTTTACACTATATTTTTTAAATTTAAATAATATGTTTAAAAACCTGTTAAAGATTTTGCATTTTTTTTTTTTCGTTTGTCCTGCACACTCACGGACAGACGCGATATTTTCGGTAGATCTTGCGTTTCGGTGACGTATGGCCGTTGATTGATTGTTTACTGAACCAATTGACTGAAATGTGTGTAGCATACTGCAAATAGTAGTCTCGATAGGACGATTATGGCTACCGAAAATGAATGAACTGCGCAGAACCTTACTCAAACAGAACAACCATTTTGATAAATCAATTTTATCACGAAAGATGATTTTTATTCTCGTTAGAGCAAGATTTATGTTTTCCAACATAACTTTATTGTAGAAAATTTATTTTCTTGTGTTTTTCACATATTTTTCCCTAAAATCGATAGTTTAGAAGAAAATATTTTTATCTTCACCCATTTAAAAAGGGTGGCTTTAAAAAAATGTTCCAAAATTACCTCCTCATTACTAACCGAATGGTGGCCGGATAGTTCAGGCGGTAAAGTGTCTGACTATCACGCAGAAGATCGAGGATCGATTCTCAGCGCCGGCAAAAACATCTAACCTGTTTTAAAAAATCTGCAGGCGCCAGGTAGCGCTGTCTGAATAAAATGAGTACTTACTATTTAAATGGGAATAAGCCACAATTAAAGGTTAAAGTACGTTTATTGACGTTTCAATTTCCACTTCGGAAATCGTTCTCAAAATACAAACATTAGTAAATTAAACAAATTTTGTTTTTTTGTTACTTAGTGAAAAATTCTTCTAATTTAATTTTATCTGACTCATCTATATTGACAATTCAGACATACATTATACATTTTAAAGTAGACTACTTTAAAATGATATTGCCAATATTGTTGAGTTGCGTTCCTGGGACGACTTTACTTATAAGATAGTTCATTCGATTACATGAAATCAACTTTAACTTGAGAATATCCGTCAGAAAAGATCATAACATGTAATTCGTCTTTAAAAAGACAAATACATGCCATGATGACAGTAAAATTCTCCTGTTAGTGATTCCATAGTAAATTATGAGGGAAAAACCAGGAAAAAAACCTCATAATACTATCCCGACATGGTAAATATTTGATCGTGCATTTAGTTTACCTTCAATAAACACCAAATTCCGATTTTATATGTTTGTTATTTAAAAAACATAAATGATGTATCCTCTATATGTTACTGACTTACCAATACTGGTATTTTTCTTTTAATAACTTCCTCTTTCAATATGGGTAACCAGATCCTACTACATTCTGACGAGGAATTCGCAACACAATTGGTCTCATTAAGCATAATTAGAGCCGCTTATTTGATTTCTCTCTTTTTACCATCCGTTTCTTTTAGGACTATATTATTTGAATCATTCCATTGAACCCTATGTTTATTATCCCATGCGTGTTTACATATTTGAGATCTATCAAATTCTCTATTTTTAATATAGGATTGATGTTTACTTATTCTAACATTTAATGGCCTTGATGTTTCACCTAAATAAAACTGATCACATTCACAAGGTATTTTATAAACGCAATTCCTTGTCCTTTCTTGTTCATTGTTACGTTTGGTTTTGGACAAAATAGATCTCAACGTGTTTGTTGTTTTGAATGTTGTTGAAATGTTGAATTTATTTCCTATCATTTTAAGCTTTTTCCATAATCATTTTATGTATGGTATTGTTATTTTCCTCGTATTATTCCTTGTATATGCTGTAGGATCTCGTTCTAAGTTGTTTTATTCTATTCGATCGATTGTTGAAATTTCCTTATTTATGAACGATAAAGGATAATCATTTTTTAATAAAACAGATGTTAACAAATGTTTTTCCTCCAAGAACGAATTTTCGTTAGAACAAGTAATTTTGGCTCTATCGTATAAGGATTTAATGATTCCCTTTTTAATATTAATATTGTGATTTGATTTGAAATTTAAATATCTGTTGGTGTGTGTTGGTTTTCTATACACCTGAGTTTCGTATCCATTATCGTTCTTAGAGATTAAAACATCCAGGAAAGGTAATGTGTTATTATATTCCTTTTCCATGGTAAATGTTATTGTCTCTTCTTTATCGTTTATATCATTTAGGAATGTGTCCAACAACTCTGATCCATGAGGCCATATTGAGAATATATCATCTACATATCTCCACCATACTAAGGGTTTTAAATTTTGTTTAGAATTAATATTGGTTTCAAAATCTTCCATAAATATATCGGCTAATAATGGAGATAAACTAGAGCCCATTGCTAGACCAAAATTTTGTTTATAGAATTCATTATTTAGTTGAAAATATGTATTATCAGTACATAATGTTATTAACTCCATTATAGCTGATATATTTAGTCTTGTTCTAGTTGCCAATGTATCATCACTCTCTAATTTTGTCTTGACTATATTTAAAGTCTTATCTAATGGCACATTCGTAAATAAACTATTTATGTCAAAACTTACTAAAGTATTATTTGAATTAAATTCAATATTTGATAATTTATTTAAAAAATGTGCATTTTTTATAAATGTGTCATTTTTATTTGCAATTGGTTTTAAAATATTTAATAAAAATTTTGATAGTTCACTACAAGGAGAATTCATGGTACTACAAATAGGTCTAAGTAGTATATTCGTTTTATGAACTTTCGGTACTCCATAAAAATGAGGGGTCTTACTGTAATGAGGTGTAATTAATCTTCTCTGATAACTGGTTAAACAATCTTTAAACTTGAATAAAGTTCTATATATTCTGTTTTCCAAAGGCTTTGTTGGATCCTTTGTTAATTTTGTATAAGGTCCGTTTATTATTAGATCTTTAATTTTGTTTTCATATTGAATTCTATCCATTATCACAGTTGCATTCCCCTTGTCTGCTGGTAGGATGATTATGGAGTCGTCATTTTTTAAAGTTCTTATAGACTTTAGTTCCTCTTTGCTTATGTTTTGTTCAATTTTAATAGACTTTTCCAATTCAAGTTTACATAATACTCTGTATTCTTCCTTTTCGTGGGTTGGTAAACATTGAGATATTTTTTCCACTGAGCTTATTATGTCTAATTTTGGAATGGATGGCTGAGTAACAGCAAAGTTTAGACCCTTTGACAGTATTAAATTCTGCGTTGCATTTAAATGTCTATTTGATAGATTGACAACTGTCGCTAAAATGTCATTATTTCTATTTAATTATTTAATTATTTAATTTAGCTTCAGAACAATATTAAAATGAGTACCTTGTGTAAAACAAGTATGTTGTAAATTAAATTGCATAGCTTAGCCTAAGAGTAGCAGAATACCCTGCTATTCTCTCAAAGCTGCGATAGCGGTATAGAGAGATTATTATTATTATTACTATTCGAATTGTAAATGATATCCAGCAATAAAACTGACACATTTGAATGTTTTTAAACTCTCAGTTTCTGATCTAATGTCTAGTGCCAAAAAGCTTATTATGGACCCTTCTAACGCCATTGACATTTTTCAATATATTTGAATTCGTTATCATATGGCTACACCTTGTAAGTCAGCGGACGAAATATGGACTTTTTGAATACACTTTATATATCATTCTCTCCGACGCAACTCTTATTTAACACACCTACGACACCAGATGACCAAGAAGTGCCAAATGACAGACAAGAAAAAGAATAGACAGAGAAAAGAAGACGACTAAGAAGTGGCACACGAGAGACCAAAAAAAGAAAAAAACGACACGTTAAAACGATTTGGTAAACGTGAAATAACATTAGGCATTACAGATGATAAAAGACCATTAGACTGTTTAAGAAGTGACACAGGACATTTGACAAATGGCGCCATTTTCATCCACAGAAGTTTGAAAGAAAATTTAAAATCCACTGATACACAAAAAAAGCCACCGAAAGAAAATTTAAAATATATTGAAATGACACTGAAAACTCTAAATATCTTAAATGCGCCCTTTACTATAGAGAAAAACATCAAATGCCATTCAAAAATAGTAGAACAGCTTCTGATAATTGCTATATTAAATAAATCCATGCATTATATATCTCCGTTAGTGTATAACAATATTTGCACTAATGATATCATCATTATTTTTGAGAAACAAATTGTTCAAAACAAATTATTCAAATTAGCGTAGGTAATGTACGAATCAAACAAAAAACAAGGTGGGTGTTCCCAGCCTTTCAATAGAGAGATCTCGAGATGAGAAAAAATATGTATCATCAATATATGCCGTTCGTGTTTTTTATTGTGACTAATCTCTACTTACACTTGAGTCAAATTTGAGGTTTAATAACTGTATCCGAACATGTCACAGTTCATTATCTTCAGAAGATACAGTTATGTTTTTTGTTTACTAAGAGGTAGAAGTGATTCACGTAATTTCGAGAAATCTGCAGTTTTTGCCACTGGTTTTTTCCAGTCTTGGTGCCATTTGCACTTATTAAAAATATCTACAGACAATTTATATAAAAAAAATTAATATAAGACAATTTTTAAACTCTATTTCTGTAGCTTTTTTATTATTTTTCCTGTCTTTGTTTTTTTCTTTTTCTTCTATTATCATAATTATCGTTGTCTTTATCCTTAACCAACGTTTGCGTCCTTAATTAACTTTTTGCATAAGCTTACATCTTGAGTCATACCAATAATAATCCCCTTTACATCAATTTTCTGCCCAAGTGTCCCACACAAAGTTCTCCTAGGCAATTCTCTCCTACTACTTTCAGGTACATACAGCTCAGAAATTCTTCTAGACTTGTAGCCTTTCTAGACTTGTAGACTTGTAACAGTGGGGATAGAATGCATCCCTGTATGACTCCTCTTTGAATATAACATTTGTCGGTTAATCTCCCATCGTCGCGTACGACTGCTTTCTGCTAATAATAAGTTTTCTTTAATCGATGCTTTTGGTTCTTAATATGTTCAAAAGCATTCCATGCTGTACTCTATAGAAGGCCTTTTCATAATCGACGATAGCCACATAAATATCTTTACGTTGGTCGCGGCAGTTTTGGAGAAGAATATTTAAGCGCTAAAGTGCCTCACGGATACTTAGAGGATTCATCTAGGTCTCTTTAGAAATGACTTTTTATTTTTGATGAATAATGCAAAGAAAAACTTTCAATGTGTGGCTCATCAGACTAATCGGTGTTCGTTGAATCTTTTCTCCGCTGCTTTTTCGGAATTGCTATAAAAAGAGACTTTAGCCATTTCTCAGGTATTTCACCAGTAGTATATAAGTTATTAAAAATATTAACTAGAGCACTGATGTGATCCTCCTGTATCATTTTTAAGAGTTTAGCTAAGCTGTTGTATGATCCAGTTGCACAATTTGTAAAAACTTTTTTTTTAGAAATTGTGAATTTAGTTCTGCAAAATGTTGTCTAATACAGGAAAGAAGACCCCATTTTCTATGATGATATTATGAAATACTGCTGTTGCTACTATTACGTTGATATAGTCACTTTCACTTTCAAATTTCATCTCATTCGATTTTTAAAAATTGGGAATCATTGGATTTTTTAAACATTTAATGCAAAAATTCTTTTGTTGAACGATATATTTGATAATGAACGATGCATTAAAGTACAAATAACTGGAGCTATGCATCTTGGAAATCATAGAATGGCATAAAACTCTGACATTTCAATATTTTCTGTTGGACTGGTGTAACAGCTTCTCTCTTAAAAATATGTGCTGATTAGCATTTTCTGTATATACACATTAGAACATTAATGTTGCTTAGTTTAACTTTTTAATGATTTTTTGTTCACCAATGTTAATGTAATTTATTATATCTTAATGATATTACTGACCTTTTTGTTACGAAGCTTTATTTGATGTCCGATCTGTTCAAATAAAGACATAACTGTATCCTTTGTCGGAGGAAACCTTTCAATGAAATATAAATCATCATATTATTCTAAACAATTCATTCTTTTCTGTAAACTTTTGAGTGGCATACATATATAAATTCATTTTTGGATTAATTCAAGTTTAAAGAAATTATCAGCATCATTTTAAATTTGAAAAAAAAATAACATTTTAAACAAACTTAAAACAAAGAATATTGTCAGAATTCTGAGGTTATGATGTATAGTTGACATATTTCCACCATTTAATTTAAATTTGGGTCCTAGTAGGTACTGGAATTTACACTTAAAGTGGACTTTTAATTTATTTAATGTTCACTTTAAATTGATTATGATATCGGGCGTTATTAAACAGACAATTTTATATAGTTATTAATTGGATGGGATGGTATTTATGACTTTTGACATTTATGATGAATTTTAACGTTCGAGAAGCGTTATGAATCGAATTTTAGTATCGATCTCTATTTTTCTGTTTGTTTTTTGTATCAGGATGCTTTTAATTTTTTACTTTTCATTTAATGTCTGTATTCATTGTTTCAAACGTGAATTAATTTATATTTAAATGGGAATAAGCCACAATTATTGAGAACGATTTCCGAAGTGGAAATTGAAACGTCAATAAACGTATTTTAACCTTTAATTGTGGCTTATTCCCATTTAAATATAAATTAATTTAAAATGCCACAAGAAAATAGCTTCAGAACAATATCAAACGTGAAGTATTGAAGCTTGGCTTCAAATATGTACTTTATTTAAAGTATCTTTTTTTACTCTTTGCAAGATAAATTTAGCTTAACATATCAAAAATGGCAAAGCCAAATTTTGTTGTATTGTCCATCTTTTTGAAATATTTCAGGCAGTATATGAGTGTGTGTATGTTAACTAATACCACATCTATATACATATCTATTTTAAAAGTAGATAATTTAGCTGTGTGGGATTAAAAGTTAAGTAAGTAAAGTAGATATGAGTATCGGAGTGATGAATAAAATGTGTGCCAGAACTGGTTACCGTAAATGGCGAATTGTCTTCTCGTCGATGTCGATATCAAGCATACTGAACTGCGTAAGAAATATCCACCAACTGAGTACATCCATTTAAGAAGTTAATATTAACCATTACCTTCATGGACGTTCGTAAAAGTTACTTTAAAGGGGATTTTTTAGTTTTAGGATTGTTCTTTTGTGCTGTTGATTTGCACTGTTTGGTTTAGTCTTATTTCTAGATGACCTTTTTTGTTGCCATATTCTTCTCAAATTTATTTTCTCGTTATTTAGTATTTCATGAAAGGATTTCCACAAAAATATGGTATTCCACAAAAACTTATTAATTAACCTCATGTAACGAATATCAAGTTGACAAATGTCTATGTTTTATGTTATATTATTATGTTCCCAACGAAATAGGACAAGAGGAAGGTAGATAGACGATGTTGAGGACGATCTTAAAACCATGAACTTCAGACAGTGACGAAGGAAAGTATCCAATAGGGCAGAATAGAGGAATGTTGTTAAGCAGGCCAAGACCCACAAAGGGTTGTAGCGCCATTAGAAGAAGAAGATGTTACATATTGTATTTGGTTTGTTAATCAGTTTCGGATTAAATAAAGTAATTAATATGTTGTTGTTGATACAATATACAGCCCATTTTATGGTCCTTCGGCCGCACGGCATATTAAAGAAAAGCAAAAGGTCAATCAAATACAGTAACATATCCAACTCCAACACACTGTCATTAATCGATCATTACAATTTCAACATCAATAGAAGTAGATGTAAACCATTTAAAATATATACGTAATCATTTAGTGATGATAACAGTAATTTAGCAGACAAATTTAACCACCATTTTGTTGAAATGGCTCCAAAGTTACGTGCCGCTTTGGATCCTACTAAAATAGGTGGGTTTACATCAGCATCAAAAAACCGTAATAGTTGTTCTATGTTTTTATATCCAACTAACCCACAGGAAATAACTAGTATAGTTGAAAGTTTTAAATCCAAACACAGTTGTGGTTTTGACCAGATTTCCCCTAAGTTATTAAAACAATGCATTCATGCTCTCGCAGATCCACTGACGGATATTTGTAATGCCTCTTTTCAACAAGGAATATTTCCTAGTATGTTTAAACTATCTATTGTAATCCCTTTATTCAAAAGTGGTGATAAAGATGACCTTAACAACTATCGTCCCATAAGTCTCTTATCTGTGTTTTCAAAGATAATTGAAACTGTGGTTTATACTAGAATGAACTCATTCCTAAAAAAGCATAGTGTCTTGCATAATTTTCAACATGGTTTTATATCTTCTAAGTCTACAACTACAGCTCTTGCAAATTTCGTCAGCTTAGTGTTGGATGCTTTGGACAGACGAGAGAAGGCATGTGGTTTATTTCTCGATTTGTCCAAGGCTTTTGACACTTTGGATCATAATTTGTTGTTAATAAAACTTGAGGGTATTGGTATTCGTGGTGTAGTTCTAAAATGGTTTACTTCCTACCTAGAGAATAGAAGACAAAAAGTAAAGATAACATCTAATGAACTTGTAAACGAATCAAACACATTGGATATCCATTATGGTATCCCTCAGGGTAGTGTATTGGGTCCTCTACTTTTTATAGTATTTATTAATTATATGGCTTTCTTAACTAATTCACTGACTGGGGTTAACATCATCAGTTATGCGGATGATACTAACATTCTAGTCACAGGAACGTCTGATCAAAATTTGCAAAATAAAACCACACAGATACTATCCACTATCAACAGTTATTTCGTATCCAACAAATAAGTTTTGAATAAAGAGAAATCAAAGTATATGATTTTTACGTCAAATAATTTATTAAACCATCAAGCCACTATAGAAGCAGCAATAGATAAAACAGACTGCACGAAGTTGCTGGGGGTACTTCTAGACAGTAATTGTAAATGGTCAAACCACATTTCTAATTTGAAATCCAGATTAAGTAGCGCATGTTATGCATTGAGAATTCTTTCACGTCTCTTTCATACATCAGTATTAAAAATAGTATACTTTGCCCATTTTTACTCAATAGCCAAATATGGCATTGAAGTCTGGGGTTGTACCTCTGAATTAGAGCAGATATTCGCACTTCAGAAAAGAGCTATTAGGATAATGTATAAAATGAAATTTAGAGATTCTTGTAGAGGCATCTTTAGACAAAACAATATTCTTACAATTCCTGGTCTGTATATATTTTCGTGTATAATGTATTTACATAGCAAAATTTATGAATTTAATAAATTTCAATTTAACCATGTTTATTCGACAAGATTCAGAGACAATCACTTTATGCTTCCACAACATCGTTCTGTTTTGTTGGAAAGTAGCACACATTATGCAGCCATAAGTTTCTTTAACAAATTACCAATAGATATACGAATGAATTTACATCAGCCAAACTTTCGGAGGTGTGTACATCAATACATTTGTGAGCTAGAGCCATATTCTAAAAATAACTTTTAAGTATGTTTTATCGTGTTAATTAATTTATATACTTTTAAGATGTATTTCTGTAACTTTGACTTGTCTCATACATGTACTTTGTATAATGTCGCATGTGATCAATAAATTTGACTTGACTTGACTTGACTTTAAATGCAGCAAACTATACCATTAAATAACGGATTGAAAATTCAAATAGTTTAGAGCTTTAGATGATTCCGAAGCAGATACTGAGGAATTGGAAAACTTTAACACAAAATATTTTGACACAATACAAAAGGCATTAGAATTTATTAAATCGAACAAAACTGACCTTCGAGGTACTCAAATCACTAATCAAAATGAAGTACGCGAATCAAACAATAAGCCAAGTAAATTTGCGACCCCCAGGAATTAC
Organism: Diabrotica undecimpunctata; assembly: GCF_040954645.1. NCBI lineage: Eukaryota > Metazoa > Arthropoda > Insecta > Coleoptera > Chrysomelidae > Diabrotica > Diabrotica undecimpunctata. The sequence continues at coordinate 32,063,255 of NC_092810.1, forward strand.
GACAAGTGATCTCAATTTAGAGATATGTGACACTTATTCACGAGGAGCATATTCCAATGATCAGAAAATTCATTATTTAATCGAAAGTTCAAGATGACTCACCCAATATCAGTTGCTACAGAAATTAAGCCAACGATTCTGGAGTAGATGGTCAAAAGCATACTTGTTGACGCTTCAGCAAAGATCAAACTGACTCGTCGTGAAGCTACCAGTTGTATCAAGGTGGGTTCGTTGATGGTTGTGTTCGTCTTGGTTGATGACAATAATCCACCACTGCATTGGAGAATATGACGTATGATCGAGTTACATGTGGATCCCGATGGTCTAGTAATATTTTGTACTGTTAGAACTTCTTTTGGAATAGTTAAGGGAGCTGTTCAAATACTTTGCTGCCAATCAATGATATTGAAATGGAGTGATTTTAAGACCGGCGTTAATTTCAAGTATTCGGAATAACCTTGATAAAAAATGAAAGAACAATTTAATTAACTACCTGTGGTAATGTAACGAATGTCAAGTTGACAGATTAATCCAGATTCTTCGTACAGACATCAGAAATTTTTCAAATTTTTAATTTAACTGAGTTGCCACCGTTTTTCGGAGGGCACACGAAGTCGTCGGTTCCGGCTACGTAACTGGTCGTTAAGTTATTTTAGGGCCATCTGCAAACCGTAACTCAACACATTGACAGAAGGTTACACGAACTTCATTCCTGGTGTTATTTTTCGCTATTTACAACAATTTATGTGGTTTACATCTAGGTTCTTTAATAACTAATAAAGGCTACGCACCCTTAAAATTAGTGGTAGTTATATTAGAACGATAGTGTGTGTTCTTCTCATTGAAATATGTCTATAAGTTTTTCAATAACTGAATATACTGCTCCTTTTTAATAGAATGCTTAGGCGAGTAATTTTTATACTGTCATTTATAATTATAGATCATGTAATCAAATTACAGCAACCTGATTGACTGAATTCAATGGCAATGTCATATTTTTTCACAATATTAAAACAATTTCTAAATTTCTAATCCCTTCTGAAAAACCTGCTCCCCTACCACTGTTTACCTTATTTAGTAAAACAAATTGTTACACGGCAATGTCACATTTTCCACATTGCATGGCTAAACAGATGGTTTATGAGAAAAGCACCCGTCGGCTTATATCAATAAAATAATTTTTGTTTGTTTTTGAATAATCCGAAACGAAACGAGAAAGATGTTTGGAAGACATCAAACAATTACCTTGGAGATTATTAATGTGTCTAACGGCCTTGCAATTGGTTTCTCGTTATTAAAACATTCAAATCTATGCTACTGAGATTTTCAGAAATATTTTTACTTTCTCGGTTACACCTACTCGGCATGTTGCCTTGCCCATACACTCGACTAAGGGAAAGTTAGTATTGAAAGTAAATTTATGGTATAAAAGTAGTTTTTATAAAACCTACAAATATTGAATCGCCTTTAGCCAAATACAAGTAGAGATATTGCAAGAGGCAATAACACTATTTCAAGTAAAAGTTGATATTTCTTAGTAACATAAAAGTGTTATATTGTGTGAAATATTCTTCATAGACATCTGCATTCATATCTTCATGTTAGTGTTTGGTTGATGTCGGCTGAAACCCCAAAACACCTTCAACGAACCTTTCATGGCATATACAGACTACCTGTTATTATTAATCGGCGGCTTTTGCCGATAGGAATATTTTTAATCCCGTAGATAAACCTTCTATAGAAGTTTGACGACTGATTTGAATACTTTTGTCCTGCCATGAACAAAGTGTCTTTATAGTAGTGTATCCTACTATTAATAAAGACAGTCAATCAGATTATAAAGTAAATTACAAAGACTGTAACTGTACATACATTGGACAGACGGATCAGTATTTACTTAGACGATTTATTGCACATAAAACAGTACAAGAAACGATAAACCAAACACTACAGCTTTAACTAAATATTCTTTGAAAACTAACCAGATTTTCGATTTTAAAATATACATATTTTAGGGAGTCAATTACAGTAATATATAAATGTGAAGTATAGGTGATGATCCATATTAAAAAACAACCGATCTGCATCCCAAAGACCCCTCCAATATATATTATAATTTTATTAATTAATTATTATCATCATCAGCAAACATCTCGACGAATGCATCAATCGTTTAAATTCAAGCACGAAACTCGTTTTAAGATCCATAAGTGATTTAGGGCTACAAATCTCCGCAGAAAAATCCAAAGTTATAATCTTCATAAACATGAAACCGATGCAGAAAATTACAATAGATGGTATAGAATTTCCGGTGGATACCAATGTCAAATACTTAGGAATCATATTAGACAGAAAATTGACCTGGAAACTTCATATTGAACAAATAGAGACAAAATGCAATAAAGGACTAAACTTCTTAAAATCCATTATGCGAACTCGGTGGGGTGCAGAACCTCAAACAGCTCTAACCTTCTATAAAGCTTACATAAGATCAATAATTGATTATGGTTGTACACTTTATGGAACAGCCAATAAAACAAATCTACATAAGCTGGATATTATACAAAACAAATCACTCAGAATATGTCTCCATTAGAACTGAGATCATTTTAGCTGAAAAAATGATTATTAAGTCGCTAAAGAAAAACTCACCATTCATTAACAGCATATATATAAGTTAAACGAATACGACCTAACTAAGCCTTTTTGGATTCATAAAAACTCTCCTCCTATTTGTGATGGATTAAGAAACGTGACCTTAAAACCACAAACAAAGGTAGGGACCGACTACTTTGATCATTTTGTTTCCTGTGATGTGAATATACCCCTTTATTCGGAGTAAACATCATTTAATAGTATAGTCAGAAATCAAATTTTTGAGGAACATCCAAACTACGTCACTATATACACTAATGGATCTAAAAACACCGATGGTACAGGTTGCGCTTTCGTAATACCTAAACGTATACAGAAAAAATATAAGTTAAACAAAAACACATCTATTTTCACAGCTCAGGCAATAGGAATTCTAAAAGCACTAGAATATGTTCATCAGGAAAAGGATCAGAATGCTATAATCGTTTCCGATTCACTTTCCGTTCTTAAAATTTTAAAATCAAACTCAAACACAACCAATGACATTATTTTTAGCATCCAAGCAATACTTAAACATTTAAAAGATCAACATAAATATATAAAATTCTTCTGGGTCAAAGCACACGCAGGAATAACAAACAATGAAATTGCCGATCAAATTGCCAAAGAAAGCATAGTAATGGGGGAACAAATAAATTACGAATTAACCACAGATGAACAAATAATCATAGCAAAACAGAGAATGATGAAGAAATGGTCATATTTAGGGCAAGAGTACAGCTTTAAAAATCCAACACGTTACACCAGACTTGAAACCAAATTAAGGAGAAAACCTTGGTACAATGAGTACGATTACAGTCGAAAAAGTATAACTACTATCAGCAGAATGAAGTTGGGTCACGCATGTTATCCAGCACATTTATTTAAAATAAAATACTTGAGGAGTGATCGTTGTGAAGCCTGTAATAAAATCGGTGACCTGGACCATATCTTTTTTGATTGTTTAAAATATAGAACTCAATCTTCACTCAATCAAACTAATGAGCTTGTCAGAAAACTTTTAAAATTAAACAATGAAAGCCCATACTGCATCTTCTTGCTTTAGACAGAAAAGAAATTTACGATTGTTTGCTGTCTTTCGTCAGAATAACGAATATACAAATATAACTACCTTTGTTGATCCCTGATGGCTTTCCTTAATGTATGTATACCTATCTGTCCGAGGCCTACCTTTTATCGTTTATAAAAATGCCCTGATCGGCTCCTGGGCGAGAAGAGTGTAATTCTTGTATTGTATCTGTTTTTAAAAATGTGTGTCTGGCTGTGTGGGTATTTACCCTAAAGCCAATAACAAAAAAAATTAGCATCATTCTCATTGGCACTGCAGCACTCAATGAGCCAAAGCATTCTTTAGAACATTCCCCCATTCCGTCCTATCTCTAGTAATTCTTCTTAATCCTTTAACTTTGATAGATTTTAAGTCGTCTTCCAGTTTTTAAGTTGTTCGGGTACCTAAGTTTTCGTATACCTCTAGTACGTCATACCACTGGTCCTCTTTGGTTAAACACTTTTCTGTTTCCTAAACTTCAGGAGGACTTTGTAAGACTCGAACTGAAAAAAAATGAAAGTTTCTTCGTATCGAAGTGCACAGACAGAAACCATATTGTATTTTAATTTTTAAGAAATCTCCTATTTCTATATCGCTTTAATTTTAAATATCAATAGTGTTAAATGTAGTAGAACAAATCGGTAATATGGACATATTGCGATTTATGTCCAGTTATTTCGGCAATGGGTCGAATTCTGCATGTTTTTAGAATTTGCACAGAAACAGGAACGATGGAAGTCCTTTATAATGAATCAACTGCAGTAATTGTAATGCATACAAGAAGTATAAGGTATGCAAATAGTTTTATTGTACAGAATGTTAAAGTTTACAACGAATTGTTAAGAAAGTTTACGACAAGTGAATATCATTTCAAAATAATTAACGACAATATTCAATGAATATCGCACAACTAAGCTATATAGTGAATATACAGGATGTCCACTAATCCTCTTCATAAGTAAAAAAGCCAACTCCGTAATTAAGTTTGTCGATTCAATGTATAAAACTACACAATGCGTTTTTTTATTGTAGCAAGATGCCTTTATCTGAACTATTTTTAACATTTCCTTCTTTATGGTATTTTACAACGTTTTTCAACATTTTCTGGAGAGTCTTGTAGGGCACTCCGAAACGGCAACCCAACTGCCTTAAGATGATTTTTATCGTCATCATTGGTCTTACGGCTAAAGTTAATCTTCCACCTTTCTGTTCCCTGCAACTTTATGCCGATTAGCAACACAGATCTTCCTGATATCCTCATAGAATACTAGAATATGTACTAAATAATTCTGCAATACATATAATACTAAAAATATCTTGCTTAGATCGAGTTACCAATGAAGAGGTTTTGCGAACACTCTCGAAAATTACAATATTTAGGCCATGTGATCTTCTTCTTCCTATGCCGTCCCCATTAACGGAGGTTAGCGACCACATTTTTAAAAGCTTCTCTGTCTTTTGCAACGTGGAATAATTCGTCTACAGTCATGTTTGTCCAGTCTCGAATATTTCGCAGCCATGACTTTCTCTTTCTACCTATTCCCTTTTTGCCATCGACTCTACCCTGCATGATGACCTGCAGAAGACTATATTTATTATTTCTCAGTATGTGTCCAAGGTTTGCAGTCTTGCGTATTTTTATCGTTCTCAACAATTTTTTGTCTCGATGGAGGCCATGTGATGCGGTAGACAAAATACGAGCTTATGCAAATTATTATTTAAGGAAAGATTATAGGACATTTTATGTAGTTCCGTATGATTTTTTTAATAGGTATTTTAGTGCATATTTTTTTTAAATACTAATCAATTTATTGTGTACTGTCATTACTAAAAAAAATGAAAATCTTGTGGAACTTCCCCACGTTGGGCGCCCATTTTGACAAACATAACAGTGGAGTCGCTATTTAATCATTGGATGCTAATTGTTCAACAATAAAATGACACCTCAGTTGTGTTACTATAAAACGACAGTTAAGGTGACAATTTTATTGTTGGGGCCCTTGACTAACTCTGTCTCAGGTGTAAATGTGAAATGCAAATCTGAAAAATACGTTTGGCAGGGACAAATAAAGGATTATATTAACTAATCATATTTATTATACATTAAGAATGAATTTTAATATTAATAAAGAAAAAAGAAGCAAATCTTTCCTAAAGCTGTACAAAAATGTGAAAATAATATTTATGTCAAAATGTATTATTGGCTTTATGTAGTTGAAAATATAAATTATTGGCTTCATGCAGTTGAATGTAGCTTTGACTGTAGTCGAAGTAGTTTTCCGTATTTTAGATATATGTTGATTTCATGGTAGCAGCCATGTTAGTGCCTTACTTAGTACTACTAGTACTTTAAATACATGAAATATATTTACTTCTGCATTGAAGTAAAACTAAACATGACAGATCGGAAATCAGAGTTGCCAACTGAAACATATTTTGTATCGACTTGGAGTACATCATAGATATATATATATATATATATATATATATATATATATATATATATATATATATATATATATATATATATATATATATATATATATATATATATAATAGAATTGACATAAATGAAAATTGAGATTGAAGAATAAAGTTTAACCAGAAAATGGTAAAACAAAACAAAAAGTTAACAATTGAATAAAATAAAAAGAAATTATTAGAAGAAAAATAACACACATCTCACGTTTATAATGCTACAACTAATAAACGATTATACACACGATAAAATAAGGAGTAATTAGCACCGCGGAGAAAAACAGTAAATTGAATATAGAGACAAAAGTCTGGAAAACCGACTGAACGTATAATTCCATCTTTCTATGTCCTCCAGATTAGCGGTATGCATGTACACTATTAAATATTTTAGAAAAAAAATTGGTAATTAGATTTGTAATTTGTTTATCTCATTCTTGACATCCAACTATGATGTATGCCAACAACAGTATTGCACAGTCACTCACTGTATACATTCTCTCTGTAAAGAATAGTTATTTCCTTTTTTGCCTACAAAAACATATGTATCTACATAAATTTGTGGGCTTCGTTGTTAACCTTGCGAGGCACAAAATAATCTCCTATTAATTCATTCCATCAAATATTCGTGATGAGACTCACTTACCATTGACTACTGGCGTGTTAGTCCGGGTATTTATGTGTACGAACTAGGAAATTATCTTTTTATAACCGAAAGTTTATAATAGAAATCCAATGTAAAAATGCAGCAGGCTACTTTTTTGTATTTTTTAATCAAACTAATAAATCAAACAGGGCCTTCGTAACATAGCAGTAGGTGGATTATTACATTATTTAGTTTAAAGTTAATTGCACGTTATTAGTGACATTTCTGTGACGTCCCAGTGCTACCAACTAAAATTTACTCTCCATTAGTTTTAGAATTATAATTATTTTGACTAATATACATATTTTCAATGAAATAACATTTATTATAGGAAAAAAACAATCATTTGGTTCTCAAAAACAATTTGTAGTTTTGAAGCGAAGCTTCTATGCTGACGTTGTATTACTTTTTCTCTATAGTAAGATGCTGAGACAAGCGCCGCAAGATGGCGTCGTCACGGCTAGCGTCAATTCGTTTCTAGTCATCATATGTTTACTCTAAATTAAAATCATAAATATCATACAAATAATAACAATATTGAATCATGTTTAAATTTTCTTCACACTTCTCGTTTTAAAATAATTTCATATAAAAACAATTATTATTTTTAAACATATTATTTAGCTTATATAATAATTAATGATATTTATTTATATTTTATTATAATTTAATATTTCATTTGAATTTGACAGGTCTGTCAGAACGTCAGAAGTAAACAACGTGTGCTTTGTTAATACGTCAACAGGGGGCGTTAAGAGCAAACATAATAATTCATTGAATTATTTGAATATAATATAACTTTTTTTTAATATAAATAATAAATAAATAATAAAACTACTTTATTCAATTTTAAAAATATTATTTAAATTTTAAACATATAGAAAACAGTATAAATCTTTGCGCTAGTCAACTGTACCGACTACTGTTAATCTTTTTTTTTAAATCACGATATTAGAAAATTACTTCTTCTTCGTCGTCGATGCAGCGGATTTTCCAGCATTCGGAGAACTTCCGGCATTCTTGGTATTATTTGCTTAAGTTTCTTTTGGGTTTTTCGTATCGCTGTTTTTATTTGATTCCGCTTTGGTTGGTGCCTCGAAGAAAATCGGAACTATTACAGAAAAAAAATATTCTGGAATAATCAATAAGAGAAACGTGGAAAAGTACTTACTCAGTGGGCAGACAACCTAAAGGTTGATAACAAACTCGTTAGTGCTGCGAAGACAAAGAAAAGTGGAGACATATGAAAGATTTGGTCCGATAGCGTACATATTTTGGCTGTGATGATTATTTCGTTATATGTCAGGTAAATTTTCGTCTTGAGACTTGAGATATCTTAAAATAAAATTCATATTACGAATCATTTCAATACCGTTAACTCAATCAGTAAAAATATACATTAAATACATATATATCATATCACAAATACATGTATTAAATACATTAATACACAAAAAAAGGGGACAATACAGATCTGAAAAATTATCGTCCAATATCACTACTATCACAACTTTATAAAACATTCACAAAAATAATTACAAATAGATTGACAACAAAGTTCGATGTATATCAACCAGTAGAGCAAGCCGGATTTAGAAAAGGGTTCAGTACATGTGACCATCTTCACACACTAAAGGTCCTAATAGAAAAAGTTAACGAATACAATTTACCAATCTGTTTAGCATTTATAGACTACGAGAAAGCTTTTGACAGCATAGAATTATGGGCTATTGAGGAATAGGAATATTAACACAATATATATATTAACACGCTGAAATGGTAGTCACGATGGATAACGGAATGAAAACGAGGCCAATAAAAATCAACCGAGGAGTAAGACAGGGAGACACCATATCTCCAAAACTATTTACTGCCGCACTTGAATACATCTTTAAATCACTAAATTGGGAAACGAAGGGACTATCGATAAACGGAAAGTATTTAAACCATCTAAGATATGCAGATGACGTAGTACTAATAGCCGACAGCTGGAAAGAACTGAAGACGATGATCGATGAGCTTCATACGGAATCCATAAAAAAAGGACTGAAAATGAATCTGAGTAAAACTAAGCTAATGTCGAATAAAGATGATCAACCGACGATAACCATCTAAGGAACAAAAGTGGAACATGTAGAAGAATACATATATCTGGGTCAGAATATCAAGGTAAACAAAGAAAACCAAACTACCGAAATAAGCAGACGAGTAAGAATGGGATGGGCCGCATTTGGAAAACTCTCATACATACTGAAAAACAAAAAGATACCCCAAAACCTTCGAACAAAAGTGTTCGATTCTTGTATCCTTGGAACATGGACAAGATTCGAAAAACTCAGCGAGCCATGGAACGACAGATGCTTGGTATCTCACTAATAGATCGACAAACGAACGAAGCAATCCGGAACAGAACAAAAATAAAGGACGCCGCGAAACAAGCAGCTAAATTAAAATGGAAATGGGCTGGACACAACGAACGTCTCGAAGATGGTAGATGGAACAAAGAAGTCGGAAACTGGCGACCGTACGATGCGAAGAGACCAAGAGGAAGACCTCAAATGCGCTGGAACGATGATATCAAAAGTGTCGCAGGACCAATGAGGGATGAAGAATGGCGAGAAAAAAAAAAAAAAACATATATCATAACCGGTGTTTTAAGGTTTTGTAAATGTTGAGCTTTACTGCACATGGAGAGTGAGATTTCTCTCCTTGAATTCTAATGTACGATCTTACGTGTCAGTTTAGTCAATTATACCCAGCATTTCACAGAACCAGTAATCGTGAAGAACGCCTACTAAGAGCAATTGCTTTTAGGGATCGCTTCAGCACCACTAGATCAATTGGCAATCAACGGTTGGCTGCTGCAGGACAAAACGTAATATAAAAGCATTTTCACTGAGAATAAGGCCTTTTGGTCTTGAATCCTACCCATTGAAAGACATGAGGAAGCATGACTGCGGTGGTGCTAAAGACGAGACAAGTCCGATAAGGAATAGAACCGAATTATACTTAGTGACGAATGTAACTCAAAGAAGGCCAAAGAACATGAGACAGCGTTTACTTGGGTTCCATATCACATGGAAGTAGGTCTTCTCTAGTATTTCTGAAAAAAAACATGAACGTCTATGGTTACATTCATAATGTCTGGAAACTCTTTACAGTGCCCTATCTACGAGAACTCGAAAATCCTATTTTCCAGCAAGATAATGTCAAGCCTCACACTGCAGCACTCACTTAAATGTACTTCCGTCAAGCTAACGTCATCGTTCTTACACAACCAGCAAGATCACTCTACCTACCTTTCTTCCATTGAACCTGTATGAGATATGGTACACATAAGGTTGGACGGATTGCCTGCTCCACTGATGTTTCTCCGTCAAGCTAACGTCATTGTTCTTACATGTCCAGTAAGATCACTGGACCTACCTTTCTTCCATTGAACCTACCTTTCTTCCATTGAACCTGTATGGGGTATGATACACAGAAGGTTGGACGGATTGCCTGCTCCACCGATGAATTTACAGCACCTTCTTAATGTGATTTAGAATTCTTGGACCTGTGTACCACCGGAAGATATCGATAACCTCATTCGAAGCATGCATTGCAGAATAGAGGAGTGCGATATCATAAGAGGAGCTCTAACTAATTACTAAATTTTTATGTTATGAACTATTCCAATTATGAGGAAACTTTAATCAACTGATATACTATATATGTACCCATTTTATTAACAAAAAATATTGACATATTTTAATAATTCAGAGAAAATACAGTAGCTTAAAAGCTGTATAAAAAAAGTTATTCGCAGAATCATACATAATTCAACCGTTACCTGGTTTTTCACCAAAATTGACTGTATTAGAATACCGGGTAGGCTGTTTCTCTTCTACGAGAGGTACGAGCTACCGCGAGTGATCTTACAGCTTTTGCTGTTTGCTTTCAGTTCATATCGGAACTTCTTTAGAAGTCGCTCGCGATCCTCACTACAATACTAACGCGTGCTGGATGATAACCTCTAAAAAATAGTGTGAGAAAGGTTTGAAGTGCTTTGAAGTTCAATAACTCGGAGCCCTTGGATGGGTTTAGAGCGAAACGGAATACAGGGTGTTACATAAAGGAGGTTGAAAAGTGAATACAGAATTTCGGGAATATTTTTGAATATATTAAATTGATAGAAATGTTTCAAACTATATTAAGATTAGCTTTTCGGCATAGTATATAATAGAATCAGTGGATTAAAAGAAATGTTTGATTTTTATTCACGATTTTACTATTGTTATTTTATTTTTTTTAAATAATAAGTTATTAATATTGTTTTTATTCACTATAAGAATTTATTCGTGTTTTTAGGTTATTCTATACAATATTTATCTTAGTGTTCTTTCTATACACTTATTTTATCTAGTCTTATTTTTCTTGGAGTTCGAAGTAATAAATACCTCTATTCTGATTCAAATTTATTTGATCTTCTATTGCACCTTCATTGATTAATTATTTGTGATTCTCTCCTATATTTAGTTTCTTTTATAGTAAGCAGTACCTTCTTCTTCTTCTTCTTCTACTTTTGTCCGTTAACTCTCGAAAGAGTGTAATGGGATTTTTTCTCGATCGCTCGTACGGTGGATTTCCCTCCTTTCCTGTCTTGGGCTACTAGGGAAGATTCATGTAGACCTATATCCAGAGTGTGAGAGACCTTCCTCGATGTCGTTTGCCATTGACTTTACCTTCGATAAAAGTTTTTATAGACTGTTCTTCGAGCTATGTGCCGAACTATCTGAGGTAGGACTGATTTATTTTTGTTGAAAATCATGTGTTGAGCTTTAATTCTTTTATATTTGAAATATTTTGTCCACATTTCGAAGGCATATATTTCTCTTCGTTCTTCTTATTCTTGTTTATCATAAGACCATATTCCCTGCTTATCTTGTCCAGCTTTTCAGAATTTGGAGCAGTTCCTCTTCTGAATTAGCTAACATTATGTTATTGTCCGCAGCATATCTAAGGTTCGTGTTTCTTTTGCCACATATCGTTATTTCGCTTCCCCATCCTTGTCAGACTTTTCTCATAACATACAGTTGTAGCTTACACCAGATTTTGGTTTAAATGTCTACATCTACCAAAATACTCTTACTCACTTGGGGTAATTACATCCTAAAAGAAGCTTTTAGCAAATTTAAAATGATCTCCTTGCTGTTTGCGTTGTAGTGTGTGGACCTCAGCCACCTGCCAGGAATCGTTACTGTTTGCAGGTGCACAATCTAGTTTAGACGCTGCGGTTTGTGAAACCGACCGTGTTCATAAGAACAGCACATATACCAACACATCTAAAGAGTTTAATTTGTTATTCCAGATTGCTTTATTGCATTATAGCAGCGTAGCACATTGTTGTGCTAGTCGTTATGTTAACGTTATGAATATGTATCTTGCAATTTCTATTTGAATGGGAATAAGCCACAATTCAAGTTTAAAATAAGTTTATTGACGTTTCAATTTCCATTTAGGAAATCGTTTTTAAAATACAAACATTAATAAATTTCCGAAGTGGAAATTGAAACGTTAATAAACTTATTTTAAACTTCAATTGTGGCTTATTCCCATTAAAATAGTAATTGCTTTAGAATGCAAGAAAATAGCTTCAGAACAATATTGCTATTTTTGTTTCTGATCTAATTTTTTTCTCTGATCTTCATCTTCGTTAACTGTATACTTAAATGGCTTTATACTCTTTCTATCGTTGTGTTATTGATACTCAGGTTATCTATATTTCTTAAATGTTTTGAATATAATCACAGCTTTAGTCCGTAGTGTTGGCACGTGTTGTATACATGTTCTAGTATGATTTGTAACTCTTTAATTCCATTTGCAAATATTACAAAAATATTATCATATCTATTGCTTTTAGGTACTACTTCCGTTAGATTCCAAGCAATCCCAAGCTTTATTTGTTGGTTTCTAATGTGTATTATATTTTGCTTTAGAAGACCATTTTTATTGCCGGCATGTGATAAAAATTTAGCAACGTTTTGTAACATATATTATCAGTTTAGAAATAATTTAATGTTCGTCATAAAGGCAATAAATTACGCAGACATTGTCTAAAAATGATGTTAAAATATGTACACAAAATTTCCCAGTTGTGGTCATTTGAAAAAACTAGGTTAATAAATAAATGATATCAAATTTATATTCTGGGATTTCCCTGTATTAAATAATTCATAAAAATTTTAGTTTTGGAAAATATTATTTTTTGGGTCCATCCGAATATCTTTTGGATGGACTAATTTTTATCTCATATGCATTTAAAAAAAAAGATGAACAATTCTTTTTCGATATCGTCAACCTATTTCATTTGAAGTCATTTGTCATGTTCTTGCTACAGATAGTTTACAGTTTTATATTTTTGTATACCATTCCTTATATTTTAGCGTTTCATTCTTGAAAGCTGCAGGAGGCATAGTAGATCATCCCATTTTCTTCTAGGCTTCTTGTAGTTCTTCCCTATTTCGAACTCGTGTGTATAATTAAAATGCACAGTGATAAAATACATATTATTTTATAATTTGTTCACTGATTTTTCTATTAACCGATTTGCATAAAGCAATTAATTCTTGGTTTTTACTTCCTCTGTGGCTCCTATATCTGAAATTATGGTTTTCTTTCAATATTCTTTTTATTTTTATATGCGAGCACCTATCCGAGCTGTAATTTCTATTGTATTATATATTCTTTCTGGAATTGTGTATCTTAAATGTGTTATATGTAATCTTTGTTTGTGTCTACTCATAATGTTTTGACTGTATGATGTAATTGTCTGAATTTGGATAGTTTGGTGTAAAAATTCATTTTTCCGGCGCTTATCCAATAGAATTTCGTCATTGAAATGATATTCGCGAAGATCTTAATAATATATATTTATCAGCCATACATTTCTTAATATTCATGATCAAGTAAACATCAGAGAGTATCAAATCTGTCGAATATGAAGGTTGCTCTAACAATTCATGTCTCAATTCGGCCAAATGTTTCCTGTTACAAGCTCTCTTTAGGTGGATGCACTATTCTCACGAAAAGTACTTAATTGTTTCTTTATTCATACCGGACCTTTTTCTTTCTACTTCTTCATACAGCTAGCCAAGCAGCGAATGTATTCGACATTCATTGTTCAATCGGTTGGAATGTAATCAATTTAAAGAATATTTTGAAATACTAAAAAACACTAGTCACAATCTTAGCACTCGATGTCAGTTGGAAAGATTATTGTCCTATTCAAAACGAACCAAACCTTACTGACACAGTCTTCTTCTTAACAGCCGAATTATCTGTACATTTTTCTAAACGGGTACACCTGCGTTTTTTAAGTCGCGCAATGCTTTTTCTCCCCCTTGATGATTTTTCTCATGATTGTCACTATATGTTTTGTGCCATTCTATCAGTATGCTATTTTTTTCCTACCCATTTGTCAATCGAATCTATTTTGCACTGCTTTTTATTGTTTTTACTTCTTTCTGTACTGGTTAGATGCAGAGAATGGCTGAACTGACACCTCGAAGTGAATACTATTGTCTTTAGTGATGAGTCGAGATTCTGTTTGGCTATGGATGATCGCCGTGCAAGGATGAGAAGGCAACCTAATGAAAGACGAGATCCTCAATTTTCTGTGAAAATAAGTTTGTGCATTACCCTATTCAAATTATGGTTATGGAGAGTTATTGCCTAGAAAAATAGGAAAATTTTGGTGTCCACAATCAGAGACAACATGGCCGCGGTGCGTTAGATCAAGGAAGTTCTCACATGTTCTCCTTTATATATGGATGCTCCTTAGCCCATTTTGCTAACACGCAACGCAACCGCATATAGCCAGAATTATTTTAGCCCATTTGAAGACATTTAAATCAATTTTTCTCCTAAATCTCCCGATATTTCACCCATTGAACACGTCTGGAACAATATGAGAAAAATATTACTTCATTTACTTTATCCTCCACCGACGAAGTCGCCTGGGATGAGATACCCCAAGAGAAAAGCGATTTTTTTATTAGGAGTATACCCAGACGTTTTTTAAATCCAGAAGACATCGTGAAAACGTTTTACATTTTTTCTAACAGTTAAATTTGAGATGATTTCTACGAGATGAATACAAATAATTATTGTAATAAATTCAATGTTACTGGGTATTCTTTTTTCTATGTCACTGTTATGTTAATAGAACACCCTGTATTCAAAAGTTAATTGTTCGACAAACTGTTAAAAGTGTGATGAAAAAAAGATGTGGTTAATAATTATCTGAGAAAAATTACTTATATATTTACAGCTCTTACCCATTCTCTTTGTAGCTTTTAATTATTTCTATGTTTTCATTCAGTAATTCTTCCTAACTGTTTCGTTTTCACATATATTTTCCTCATTTATTAATATTTTTCTGATTATTATTAATGGATTTTTTATCAATTACGTGTTCTTTTTTTAGTTTCTTCTGTAACTCTCCTCTGTCAACTTTCATTGTATTATTTTCAGTGTAAATATTTAGCATTTTTCTTTGACTTTGTTTTCTTGTTATTTTTGTATTCATTTTTCTTTCTACTTGTCTCTGTCCGTTCTATAGTGCCTTTTTACCCTGTTCCTACACATTTTTCCTTCTTACTTAGACTCTACTGCTTTTAGTTGTTTTCTCTATGACTCCCCTCAATTGTCTGTGCTCTATCTTTCGAGGGCTCCAATATATTAGTATAATACTTAGGTTATTTTAATATTACTTCAATTTTTTTATATTGTTGACATTTAATTTATCTTTAAAGTAAATTTTGAATGAAAATATGAGATATAACACGTATAGTTGTCATCTAAGCACTGATTTGCACTTCAAACCTTTTCTTTAACACTAATTTCTTTCAAAGAATCTTCTCGGCTTGAAAAAGTACTTGTACAAAAAACTTTAAAGTAAAAATAAAAAAAGTGATTCCATAATGGCAGACGTTATGAGTGAGCAGTTCAAAAGAATGAACCTACAAACTAAAACCGTGGGTGAAGATCGAATACGTCGAGCCAAAGAACGGAATGAAGACGTGGCGATATTGTCGATGCAGATACCCGGGGAAAAAACGGGCTTCAAATGTTGTTTGGGAGTCGCTTGCCTACAGGGAGATCCAACCAGCTTACCATTAGGTATGTTAAATATCAAATAATATGATATTATGACAGGAAAACCAAAGAACTGTAATTAACAATTTGATTATGTATTGGTAGAATATTTATCCTTATAATATTATTCAGCCGTTCAACTCCCACGTCAGTGTATTGCAGTAATGAATATTTCTTCAGAATAAAAATATTATATAAGATTGGTAACGATACACATCCCTGTCACACTCTTCGCAATAAATATTGGTTTTCTGGTTGTTACATATAATTAGGAGATATAAACCGGAGAATCTCTGATTTTTTCTTAATTTGGGTAAATTTAATTAGTTAATTTGTGAATTGTTTATTTAACCGAGTAATTTAATTATGGTATAATTTCACTATTTGAGAGAGTGAGTCATCGTTTAAAGGCCCAGAAATGCGGAAAGCTGTTTGGAAATCCAGTGACGTACACTTACTTTTATTTTAACGTTAATTATATTTTATTTTTCAAATATTAATGTTCGAAATAGGCCACAATATATTTATTTACAAGTTTTTACTGACGTTTCGATCTCTATATCCAAAGACTGCTTTCAAAGATATAAATGGTAGTTATATTTATTTTATTTGTTTATTATTATATATTTTTATAATCTTATATTGTTTATTTTCTTTTTTTTTTCTATCTTTAAAAACGGAATAGAGATCGAAACGTCAATGTATTAAACATGTAAATAGATATATTGTGGCTTATGTCCAACCTTCTCCCTAAAAATACAGAATGCCACAAACAAGCAGCTATAGAAAAATAAATATATCTGTCATTTGTATGTTTGAAAACAGTCTCTTTATAGAGATCGAAACGTCCGTAAATTAAACATTTGAATAAATATATTGTGGCTTATTCCCAACATCATTTCTAAAAATACAGAACGACAAGCGAAAAGCCATAGAAAATAAATAGTACTATCATTTGTATAATTGAAAACGGTCTCTGGATATAGAGATCGAAACGTCAATAAATAAACATATGAATAAATATTTTGTGGCTCATTCCCTACATTCCCCTAAAAATACAGAATGCCACAAATAAAAAGCTATAAAAAAGAAGTAATTTTGCAGAAAGTTTACTGATGCCAACCGGCTGTCGCGGAAGTTACGCTAAAACGTCTTTTGACGTGACCCGTCCTTAAACAGTTACACAATGAAATTTTTTTAAAACAAATTTTAAGACAGTTTCCACACCACCCCAGAGGTATGTCTTGTGGCGCGATACTTTTTTTAAATGGGTGTTCACCAAGAGCCATATTGTCTTATTAAATAAAATGAACAAAACACTTAAACAGTATAAAACAAAACAAAATAAAATCCTATAAAACAAAATAAAATTCTATAAAAACAAAATAAAAATAATGTTTGATGTGTTTAAACACAAACACTATACACACTTACTATGTTATTCTCGTTTTTTTTTTTTGTTTTTGGTTTTTTTTATGCTGATGTTCTTATTAAACTATTAGAAAATATTATTCGCTGTCTAAACCTGAAGATGCAGTGCTGCTATCGCTGTCATTATCTTCACCACCTGGTGTAATTATAATTGGCTCTAGTAAAACTTTGATATGAGTGTCAAGTTCCCACATACGATGTTCTTCTTTAATTATGTGGCCTATACATTTAGCCTATTTCGCTGGAGTTACATGGAGGATTGCTTGAATCAAAAGTTTCTTAATTTCGTTTAATTTGAACGTTTTGTTATTGCGTGCTACATCTCCTTTCACTTGCTCCCAGATAAGTTCAATGGGATTAAGTTCGCAATGATAAGGTGGTAGACGCAGAACTTTGACACCATAATCTTTTGCAGTTTCATCTACAGCATATTTAAGATATTCAATTTTCCTTAACCGTGCAATGTCAAGGAGCTAAATCTTGAGCATTGATTCTTCGTATGCAATCCCCTTTTCTGTAAGCCATTCTTGAATCCTCCCTTTCAATTTTTTTAATAATCACCTGTTTTTTTCAACTCAAATTGAAGAAAACCATCATCAAGAAACCCTGTATCACTTCCTATATGGGTGACGATTAAACGCCGTCCCTTTCCTGATGGAGCTTTTAATCCTATATATCAGCCTTCTATAAATGCTTCGCGTTTACTTTTGACATTTAAATCTTGCCAAACTTTTCCAACTGTATGACCTTTTCCAACCTTGGTTAATCCAGGTTTCATTAAAATAACATATTTTGCGTCCAGTGCTGCGAATTTTGCGTATTTCTTCTAAATATTTTCTTCTCCGCACAATAATTTTATTTTTTTCTAATAGCATACTTTTTCTGTTGAGTTTTACATATCGAAAGTTCATTTCACGCATGGTCCTGGTTAAGACTCTACGAGATATCTTGGGTAAGGAGTCATCGTTTTCGAGCTCTTGAGAAATATTTTTCAGTGTTGGAATTTCATTCCGAAAATAAAATGAATGAATTTTTCGACGTATAATATTCCTTGTCTCGTCATCCAAAACAATGCTTTTCCTACCTCTAGTTTTACCTTTTTCTTGCTTTTTATTTTCCGATGTATTTTTAAGTACACGATAAATACAGCTAACGGATACTTTTGTTAAACTGTTACAAATGTCGACCGCTTGGCTAACATTTAATTCCATTTTTCTGCCGACAATTGCTTCATAAACGTTTCGTATTATTACCTTCTCTTCGGACGTTAACATTTTCCGTCTCTTTTGCGGCATTTCATTTTTGGAATCAACATCAGAATTTTGCAGTCTTCTCTTGGAACAACTCGGTTTTTCGTCCAACTCCAATAAAACTCAAACCAAATAATCACAGAATATAACTAAACATTTACTATAAAACGACAAACTATAACACTCGTATTATCAATAACACGTTTTATCAATAACACAAACTTATCGCATAAAATACCCTACTCTCAGATACGCCAATGTAAATAACCTATTGTTGATGGGCACTCGCTCGACAAAAACTAGTTTGACGTGTGGATCTGAATTGAAACGGAGTTCCCTCGCTAATTCCAAAGTTGCCAAACGATTGAAAAATATTGTTTTAAAATATCGATTTTTATTTTATAAATTTAAATATGTAACGAAACGGAACATATAAATAAAATTTATTTCATTACAATTTTGTGCTTAATTTTTACTATTGAAAAGATCAGGTTTTTTTGTATTTTTATGACAGTAATAATCGCTGCATGGAAGAATACAGGTTTTGTATGACCATAATTACTACTTGTGAACAAGAATTGGCTACACTGTTCGACAACTTCTGGTCAAGTCTACTATAGAGAAGCACAAATAAATATACTACTTTATATATTCTGTAATTTCTTATGAGGAAACGCAAATTGCAATCGAGAAAACAGGCAGTTTTCGAGGGCCGCTGTGTACATTTAAATTTGAGGATATTCCGCGTTTAAACTATGATATCACTCTTCTAAATTGAGGGTTTCTACTTAACGATTTAAAATAAATATTTATTTTTGCAAAGTTTTACTTTTCTCGTATTATTAGTAGTAGAAAAGATTGTGAAATGAGAAGCAAGTTAATTTTTTCTGTATTAGGTATACACTGACCGGCGAAAAAAGTGGCCACCCTATATATTTCCGAAAATAAAAATTCATTGGAAGTTTTATGCACTGTTTCATTTTTAAAACAACAAATGGCCATTACTGCTTAATTCCTTAACATAATTTATTTAATTAGAAGGCTACAAAAGAAAATAGTGTTATATCAAAACGAATTACAAACAATAAAAATTACGAGTGACTTAAACAAAATTGTCTAATATCGGGTATTATGCCCAAAAACATCAATAACCGTTTGGTTGACTTCTAACCCTACGATAAAGTTCATCCCAAAGATGTTCGAAGATATTCAGATCAGGGCTGCATACTGGCCATTCTAGAGTATTAATTCCTACTTTCCCCAAGTAATTTGTCACGATTTTTGCAGTATGCGGCCGTGCATTACCATGCATAAAGACGAAATTGTCCTCAATAAATGGACCAAATGGAACTACTGCTTCTGCCAAAACATCCTCTAAATAACGGTGAGCATTCAGGGGCCATTGATGAAAGTAACTACAGTTCGAGCTTCAAATGAGATTTCAGCCCAAACCGTGACGCCACCACCGCTAAACTTTCTTCTCTGGGACATACAAGCTTGGGCATATCTTTCATCTCTCCGTCTCCAAACCCTCTCTCGGCCATCACCAGACTTCAAACAGAACCGAGATTCATCAAGCGAATAAAAATTAATCGATTCCTACAGTGTCTGGGTTGTAATTCGGGAACAATAGCCGGCCTTCTTGCCATTACTCCTCTTTCATTGAGGCGTTTTCTAACCGTTTTCTCACTTACATTCACATTTCGAACCTCTTGCAGACGGTTTCTTGCAGCAATGGCAGTGGAATGGCGTTTTCCTAAAAGTTCCATCACAATAAAACGATCATATTTTTGCGAGGTAACTCTTCTACGACCGGAACCAGATCGGCGTGAGTATGAACCAGTTTCTATAAAGCGATGGAAAGCTCTCCGTACTGTAATTCTCGGAATACCTAAAGTTTCTGATACATAAACTTGACTTCTTCCGTCTTGTAGCAATGCAATAATTCGCGCAATAGCTACTGTAGAAAACATTATATCTTAATTATTCACTTAGTCGAAATCCATGTTTAAAAAGCTAAATTACTGTTTAATTAAATGTTTTCAACTTAGAAGATAAACAACAATATAAACGGCAAAACCGCCAAAAACAAGCATACAAGTTTTTTGTGCATGTTTAGAAAAGTTATTAATAATTTTAAAAAAATCGACTGTTGAAGCTATTATTGTAAATTAAACAACAAATTAACAAAAAGAACTTTTCAAACCCCCATTTTCAGCGCCGCTTTATCCATTAGGCAATATAATTAGTTGCCTAGGGCGGCAAATTATGAGAGGAAGGCAAAAATACTGCACAAAAAATATTTGTATATAACAAAAAACGGGTGTGGCAGTCCAGTGGGACTGCCGGTGGAAGTTACACTTCTATACACGCATTCGCCGTTACAAATTTATTTGGGAGTCAATCTGCACAATCATTACATATGTAATTCTATAGGTAAGACATAGCAGAAAGAGAAACAGAATTAATAACAACTTACTAACAATGAAGGATTGAATCAATATTTTGATGAAAATGTATATTTTTATGTTCATATATGTATGAAAGGAGTTGAATGCAAAATTTTTTTACACATACTCTGCAGTAAAATTCATTGTTTATTTTGTTATTAATATAATAATACAATACAAATTAAAATGCAATATCCATAAGTATTTAAAAATGACAATAATGTAATAATATTAATAAAAAAGTCCTCCCCGACTGGGAATCGAACCCCGGTCTCTCGCGTGACGGGCGGGGATACTGACTACTACACCACCGAGGACATAACACAAATGTATTTCAAAATTGACAGTTCTGGATCATACAGTGATTTATTGAGATTATTATTTTGAAATACAAAAGAATAATATAATTATGAACATTTAATAAATAATACAAATCATATCACATAAATAATAATATTAATAAATATTTTATTATATGTATAATATTATATGTATATCTATCTTTATATATTATAAATATATAATATTAAATTATATATACAAAAGGAACATTTTTATATTCGAGAGAGGAAGATAGAGAAAATATATCTTCTGTCTCTCTCTTACTCATTATCTTACATATGTAATGGTTTCACAGATTCACTCCCATACAAATTTCCAACGTGGATCGCGCGTATAGAAGTATAACTTTAAAAATTAAAATCGAATAACATTTAAATACATCCATCAATGGAATAGAAGTGGGCATTCATTTCTAGAAAACAAATTACATTCTTTTAACACTATTCATTCAAAAAGAACGAAAGTTTCTGGTGATGGTATGCCGACTGAAAGATTTATTAAATATAAGTATTCCATCTGAAGGTCACAAATCTGCTTCTTTGGAATCGACAGTGATTTCGACTTTAGAGTAATGTACCATTGATTTAAGTGATTGTCGCGGCTAGTCATATGATACCGCATCCAATATGTCCGGCAAATATTCAGGCTGCAGGCCAGAATAAAAAATCACAATAAACTTGCTGAGTACGTACCTTGCTCTGGACATTCTCTCAATTTGGTAGAACCTTCGGCAGCAGAATCCTCTAACGACGAATGTCAAACTGCAGCTGTGAACCATAAAGCACTTTCTATATTTGAAAAAATGAACACTTTAAAAATGGCTTTATTAGCTGTCATTTGGCAACATATTTTAGAAAGTGTGAACCTATCCAATAAGTATGTCCAGAGTCCTGCAATGGGTTCTGTCGTTAAAGAGTATAAAGCTCTTTCAAATTACTGTACCTTAATTAGAATCAATTTTGCCATTTATGAAGAGAAGCCAAAAAATTGTGCCCAAATGAAACATATAAAGAAATAAGAAAGGGAAAAAGAAAAGACGAGGGGTCGATGATGAACTAAACTTTTCAGCTAGTGATGAGATGAAAATCCACACATTCTATATTATAATCGACACTCTGATAAGAGACCTGAATAGACGTCTGGAATTTTATCAACTTATTTATCAACGTTGTCGTGTTATTACAGATTTGCCAAAAGAAACTAAAAATCTGATAAAAATTTATAAAGGCGACCTAGATACATTATTTACATATGAATGCATTCACTTAAAGGGTCATTTGGACACCACAATAAAATCACCAATTAACATATCTAAACATTTAAAGAAGAGTGGATTGAAATATATTTTCCCTAATTTTGACATTGCTTTGCGCATTTTTTTGTGCATCTCAGTGCCAATGTGTCCGCTGAAATGTCATTTTCGAAAATGTCAAGAATTAAAAATAATTTCCGGTCAATTATGACGCAAGAACGTCTTAACAATTTGTCGATTTTGTCCATAGAAAGTAGAAAAGTAGAAAAGGCAGAAGAAGTATCGAACGGCTGCGCAATTATATAAAGAGGAAGAAGAAGAAGAAGTCCATAGAAAGTGACGTAACAAAGGCGATAAATTATGACGACATTATAGATGATTTTGCCAAAGACAAATCAAGGAAGAAATCTGTGATGTAATCGAACTGGAATGACAATTTTTTTTATTATAATCTGTATATAAACATCGTAGTTTAAATCCCTTTTTAATGTATTCTTATTTAAATAAAAAATTCTGCTTGCAATTTTTTCTTTGGCAAAAATGGTACATGTTTGAAGGGCGGCGACTAGAGAATTGCCTAGGATGTCAATTGACCTAAATGCGGCCCTGCTCGTTTTTAAGGATGTTCTTTAGTATCTAAAATCAAATAGAGATCTTACATTGTTTTATTTTATATTCTTATTATCAAAGGAAAGACAGTTAAGATTTGATTTCGCGTATAGTGCCTCTGTATATCCGCTTATACGTATTTCATCCTAAAAGGAATCTTCGGAGCGGCTATTTACAGATGCTCTGAACGGGAAAACAATCTTTCCTATCGTAATAGAAGCAACGCCAAAAAGGCCTCGATATGGACGCAATAGCGACATCTGATAATATCCATATCGAAGGCATTTTAGCGTTGCTTCTACTACAACAGGAAATATTGTTTTCACGTTCAGAGCATCTGTAAATATCCGCTCCGAAGATTCCTTTTAGGATTAAATACGTATAAGCGGATATACAGAGGAACTATACATGAAATCAAATCTTAACTGTCTTTCCTTTTATTTCGGTATACTCTTTATGAGTACTAGAACCCAATTCGCCAAGGATTTTTGCTTAGTTGAGGAGATATGTTGTGGAATGCAATTTTAGATTCCCCATTTCTCTAATTACATCTTTATCAATGTCTGTTTTGCCTTGCAATTCTTAGAAGGCACAGATTAATGCAAAAATCTGAATTTAGTTTTGACAATTAAAAATCCTCGGATTTCGAGTTTCGTGATTTCTTGTTATCAAATTTATCAATAGCAGTTATTAGATACCTGTATCAAAGTCACATTCACGTCTCTTTTATGATAAATGTCACTTGTCTCGTAGCCAATCCATATGTATACGCAGTCACATTGATATAATGTCAAGTTATCGTTTTTTATAGGTTAGTGTCCCTTGTTTTTTTAAAAATCTAATTATCTTCTCTACTCCCACAGTAATTCCTTTTAAAAACTTCAGACTATAAAAAAAATTAAATAAAAACAACTGAGCATGGACTACGGTGAAAATATTATCACTTCACAAAAAACTGACGACATACGGTCACCTCTCGTATGTTTTTAAATGAACTCTACTACGATTCAGTATTCCTTATAAGTATACATATCTCTTAATATGATGAAAACGATGTAATAAAACTCTGTCTCGAGTTTGTTTGTCCCCGTATAATACTTTATTATCTAATTAGTCGTCTGACACAGCATCGTTGTAGTTTTTATCTGATTTTATGCAGCAAAAAATGCCTAACATCTGTTTTTGAAGACAAACACAGATTCACAGTTTAACTACATAAATATCCTGTATAATGTAAAAAGTAGACGATTAGTCATGCCAGTAGTTGTTTTTTTCTGATTTTAATCAAGACACCAGATTTAGATCAGGTGACGCTAAAAATAGTGTCGAGTTTGGTATACTATATAGTAACTTATATCAAAATGCATGGAATTATGTCGGTAATATGTACCTGCAACGATAGTGTTTCCTTGTAATTAACATAATAAAAGAACCTTGATATTTCTATATAGTTCTTACTAATATATATATATATATATATATATATATATATATATATATATATATATATATATATATATAAACCAAAAACATTTTTTTTAATAAGAGATCTGTAATTTTAAAATATGTCATGTTTATTGCGGATCAAAACCTCACGGTTCCAGTAGTAATATTAATTCAAAAGTAGGTGTTTAAAGCAAAATCCCAAATTTAATGAGTAATGGTTATAGCAAAACCCCACATTTTCTTCATCCAATGAGAAATAGGTATTCCAGTCACGTGACTTAGACACATGGTTTTGATTGTTATTGTTGACAGTACACAATCTTAACAGGTTAGTTTCAGAGATCGACTTCTGTTACCTACCGATTTTCTCTTGTTTCTGGGGGAAGCGTAACTTTGTGTAAATCTTTCTTTTTGTGCATTACTTAGTGTACCCCAGAAATAGTTTGACGACTACACTATTAAAACTAACCAAGGACTACAAGACAATGGAGGAGGTGATACAATAAGTCAAAGATCACTGATTAAGTAGGAGGCGGTTCGCCAATTTATTGTAAATTTAAAAGGTACTGAAAGTCACTACAACCGCAACAAATCAAACAATATATTTAAGTACAGTCCATCTAATTTACAAACCGTTGCACGTCATCGGCGTCATAGCCCGTGACATCACATGATACCAACACGAAATATTTAGGCGGTAGGTGTGTTCTTTTTTAGAATCACTTTGCCGAGTACACTGGCATTACAGCCACTAGACATATTTTATTATATACGCGTAGAACTAATATTTAAAGATTTCTATTAATGTTAACTTAAAGAAATAGACAACAATATGTTTCATTTAATTTGTATAAATGCATTATAAAGCGTTTTTATGAAGAACATTTGTTCGGAACACACTGTACCTGTAATCGAACGAAGGTGAAATTTTGGCATAAATTGGTAACACTTATTTGACAGTTGCGGTGTTGACACTTTTTGTACTTTATTATTTTATATTTTAAAGTGAATACCTCTTGTTTTATATTTTTACCTATTTAATAAAATCTGTTCTTTTTAAAACAAAATTAATGTGTTTTATTTCAAAAATATCACGAAAGAATTTAAATAGTCGTTGTAAAGAGTATAATAATAATTATGTGACCTATTTGATTTAAAATGGATTCAGGATTTTTTTATACTTTGGCAACTATGTCAACTTCGATCTCTGACGTAGATAATGACGTGCAACGGTTTGTAAATTAGATGGACTGTAGTGATCTTTAATTCGGAAACTTCACATGATTTATAATCCTAGTGCAGAAAATTATCAACTCCAAGTAAAGTTATCAATGTTTCGTAAAATATTCTGCGCAGAATTTAATTGTTGGTTTCAACCGGCATTTGTGAGAACTGTGTCTTGATGGACTATAAAATTAAAAATGCTACAGGAACTCAAAAGCAGATACTTTTTACTGAAAAAAGAATATACAGGAAAAGTGTTTCTATGACAAAATGAAAGCAGATACTTTTTATTGAAAAAAGAATACACAGGAAAATGGCAAAGTGTTTCTATGACCCAATGAAAGAAACGAAAGAAAAAGAGACAATTTATGTTTTGACATGCAGAAGGTGCAACCACTTCCGCGAACGCATATCCAACATGCTTTTTATGCTAGACAACTAGGTCTTTACAATGTTTGTGTAACAGATATTAACAATGACAACACCTCGTACTTTTATATCTGGACTGAAGTTTCGACTGTGCTCATCTTAATGTACTTTTTAGCAGCTCATGAAGGCAGCTTGACACATATTAATTTCCCCGTAAAGGTGAAGTGCTTAAGTAGAATCTGTTTTTCTATTATTGAAAGCCCTTTTGTGTTCTGCTATCCGTTTGTTAAAGGTTCTATCCGTTTGACCCATGTAAGCTTTTGGGAAATCGCCACATGTAAGTTTGTTTACACCACCGTGTACAACACCACATACAAACACACACGACACAAATATATTAAGAACAACAAGAGCAAAAACACAATAGTATAGTTACACAGTAACTATACTAAATTGATCAAAACATCACATATCTAAATATGTTCATAACCCCACATGTGACATGTGTTTTATGCATTACCCCACATGTAACATTATATTTTTTTAATTTGTTATATCACTTTTTCTAAAGTATGTAGTTTTCTTATTTCAGAAACCAATACAGATTTATAATTATATCACATAAATATGTTTTGGTGAAAAAAAATTAGATGAATCAGTTTTTTGGCTTTCTTGAAAAAATAGCCGACATGGACGTATGGGGTTATGAAAATTACCTCCTCAATTCATGTAACGGTAGAAAAGTACCTAGAAGTCGTGGTAAAATGGCACAATATCTTTCCGGAGAGCCTTTTGAACGACTTGTAGTGGATATTCTCGGTCCACTTCCAATAACAGATAGAGAAAACAATTACTTAATAGTCGCAATGGATTATTTTTCAAAATGGCATAAAATTGCACCTCTTCCTAATCACGAAGCCACTGTCAAGACATGGAGTTCCTTTAGAGTTATGTTCTGATCAAGAACGAAATTTTGAATCAGAACTATGTCAGAAATTAATGAAAATCTTGGATATTAAGAAAACTCGCACTATCCCTCTCCATCCTCAATCAGACGAAATGGTCGAAAGACATAATATCGTCTATTAAAATAGTTAAAACACGTATTTACGTAAATATAGCTATTTTATTAAATTAAATCAAACACGTTCACAATGATCATAATTAAATCACACCAAATTATTATCTCTCGTTCCGCTGTGTTTATGTGTCATCACCGAACTACTCGTGACCATATAAGGTAATTAGTGACCCAAGCCAATCACCGTATTAGAAGTTGAGTGTGACTTCACAATGTCATAACAGAACTACCAGTATTCCATCTTAAGCTGATTAGGACATTAGAAAGTTAGTGACTTAAGCTGATCAGCGTATTAGGATAATAGTGTGACTGCAATAATAGCTGTTTGTCAATCCCTTGCAATATTTGTCGCTGATAAGCAAAAAGATTGGGATACTTTAATTCGTCTATTCCTACCAGCATTTAGAAGTGCCAAACATGAGGCGACCATCGATGATGATCACCGGAAGAGAAGTGAAGCTTCCTCACGATCTTATTTTTTGATGATTGCCTCCATTATTCAGTACTTTAATGGCATCCATTATTTCCTGTCTTGTGGGTAGGTTCTTTTTCCAGCCTGCTTTTATTGCTACATCACCACTAAACATTTTCCT
Source organism: Diabrotica undecimpunctata (assembly GCF_040954645.1). Lineage (NCBI taxonomy): Eukaryota > Metazoa > Arthropoda > Insecta > Coleoptera > Chrysomelidae > Diabrotica > Diabrotica undecimpunctata. The sequence continues at coordinate 32,091,264 of NC_092810.1, forward strand.
TCATTATTTCTAAAAAGATTAGTGAGTTGAGTTGTTTCAGGAATTTATATGCCCCTCTAGTGTCACCCTGATCGAAGTCTTCCTACATTTTTAGTATTTGGTCGTTTTTGTATCTCCTCCTGATTCTTCTACATATTGTTTCTGCCTTTCTTCGTTCTTATTCAAATTTTTCGCTCCTTTCTAATGTTCTTTTTTAAACATACTGCAAGTATAGTTCATTTCTTTTGTCCATTGCGCGTTTTTTCAAAGTTTTTTTGTGTCAACCTCTTAATCTTACTCCATTCTTCTTCTATTGTTTCTCTTCTCTCTTCTAGGAGTTTTCTATTAATTCATTTATAATAGAAAGTGATCCGAACCGCGTACTGCTCCCCTCCTAGCTCTCTCATCCATTGTGCTTCATCGGCTTTCCTAATTACGCCGGAAGTTTACAAAACAAATTAATTTCTCAAGAATCTATCAGACTCAATACTAACAATACTAATAACAACAAAACTACTAGAAGATATAGATACCCAACAAGTGAGGCAGTATGTCCAGAGACTTTCCGAAGAACTACTCACAAAATAAATCATAACATGGACTCCTCACAGTAAAAGAAAAAGAGGAAGTTCTCATCTTATGATGAACGTCAAAAAGTTAGTAAACTATGAAAATAAACAATGTTTCCCCTCTTATAAAACCATCATTTGCATTTGAAATTGTAATTTCCTGTAAATACTTTTCTGCTCTTCGAGTAGATTATGCTTTAATCTTTTAGAACAGTTTAAAACTTTTAGAAGTGTGTAAAAACCTGTATCATTACGCGACAATACTTATCATTCGCCCCATGTAACTATTAACATTTTTTAAAAAACCGGTAAATTTACAAAATTAAAATAAATTTATCGATGCGTCATATTTATATTTACATATTATTTACGAAATTATTATATAACACTTGTTTTTTATGTACCATAATTAAATAATGGCTATAATAATTGAATCATTAGGAGACATAAATCTCTATAAGTAAATAAAGAAACGGCTCGTATTCGGGGGCTGGTGCCTACCGGTTTTGAACATTTTTATTGGAACATGCAACTCACGAACGCAGATATTTATAGGAAAATTTAGGTCATGACTATTTTTGCTACAAATACATCCAATACCCGACACTTTTGGTAGGTGGTTTTATGTTGATGTTGCCATTGACATTTCTTACGTATATTCACCTTCTCGAAGTCATTATGAAGTTTCTGCATTAATTAAAAAAGTATGTAACTAAAATATATGAGTAAAAATACTACAAGAAATCGAAGAACGCTTTAACCGAGAATGTAAGAAATTTTCACAAAGAAGCAAACAGAGATAAAGAAAAGTAGTATACAACAATATAAATATGAAAGGAAAGACGCACGCCTAATATGAGATCAGAACAAGAAATTTTATATATGAGCAGATCATTTGTAAGAGATGCTCCAGATCGAACGAACAATAAGGAAACCATGGGTATCAAAAGAAAGAGGTATGGGAAATTAACGACCAAAACAAAGGAGTTAAAATTCCAACTGAGGAAGTATTTTTTTATCGAATACTACTACTAGTCTTGATTGACTAACCTACAGTTTGTATATGATATTTCTTACAAACTACATTAGTCATCCAGAGAGTAAAGATCGTTTTGATATAAAAAAATAAAAATAATATATATATCAACACAAAGTATTGTTTACAAAGTCACAGCGCCTTAGGCTATTTTTCAATATAGTTGCCTCGATTGTCAAGGCATTTATTGTGTTGTGAAATCAGTTACTCTACCGCCAAACGCCTGAGCCAGAATATCAATTCATCTTTGACTTCTTCATCTTTTCCAAACGCCTTTGCACCCAAGAATTCCTTCAGTTTCGGGAACAGATGAGAATCAGAAGGCACGAGGTCTGGGCTGAAGGGAGGGTGCTCGAAAATTTCATATTGTAGACGTTGAAGTTCTTACAGCTGCATTGTCGTAAATTAGAAACTTATGTACTTCACATTTGGCGGGATTTTCAATGTGCGCCGCCATTTCAAAATGTTATATAACAAAGACAATCAATCAACCAATCAGTTTATAACGTTCTACGACGTCTTCTGATTTCCAGTCTCCATTTATCTTGGTCGTTCCAAAGGTTTTCTTCAACTTCCTTCTCCCTTAAGTCTTTATCGACTCCTCTCCAACTTAATCTCGGTCTACCTTGCTTTCTTCTTCCATGCGGTATTCAGTTCAATACTTTCTTTTATATTCTGTGTTCATCCATTTTTTGGACGTGTCCATACCATCTTAGTTGATTTATTGTGATGTCTTCTGTTGTATTGTGTTTAACACCCATAATTTCTCGTATTCTTTCGTTTCTAACTCTGTCTAATCTTGATTTTCTAGCCCCTCTTCTCCAATATAACAAAGACGCGTAACCATATAGTAACAGGACTTAGCTCACACCGATGAGACAGACAGAGCAACAAAGGTAACTGATAAAACACGTAAATTAGGTACTTATCTAATCTGCCATTAGCATGCCTTAGTAATTTCTGGATAACTGGACAGTTTCTGCTTTCAATTTTCACTAGAACAACATTAGTTCACTAGAACTACACTATTACACTAGATCAAATAACTTCCTTCTCTTAAGCCTTCTGTTGGTTGACGAATTGTCAAGAAGTTCTAGTAGCTACTTGTCGATTCTCTCTTCGTGCTTCTTTGCAAAAAAACCTTTCTTGAACTAACCAGTCTCAATCAGAGTCAGTGAGAAAAACAAGTTTCATCTGCCAAACAAAACAGTCGTTTCTTGGTTAATGGGTAACGGCCCTCTGCGCTATCGCCGATTCTTTTGTGGTTCTTGTACATCGCAGAAGACGTCGTTTTCGATAGCGGGTGATGCTATCATTCCATTGGGGTAAAGTACAACCTACACAAATTGTTACCAAAGCTATTTGCTGCTATGTTGAGTACCGTCTACCAGTATATGCATTATTGTGGCTATTATATTTAAATATGTTTCTTTAACCTCTATTGAATCTTTTGCCGGGAATTGAGACATTTTAACTTTTATTTGGAACATTTTCATTTAACTTTATGAGAACATTGTACGTTTATTTTAGCTGTAAAAGTCATTATTCTTTCCTGCCGTATCATATTTTAACATACTCCTGATTTATTTTGTACACAAGCGGTTTAGGTTATGTGATATAGATATCCACAATTTGTATTATAATATTTATTTTTAGAAAACAGCTGTGTTTCTACGCTAATTATCTATATATAATTTGTTTTTTAAATATAGTTTCATATAGTCTTCTTGCTTTTATTTTCTATGGTACTATAGATACCCAATGCGAAAGAGAGAAAACCAGCGAGTTCTAGATTGAACATATATATTCATCCACCCTTTCTGTTGGCTTTATATTTAATATAAAGGTCATCGTATGTTTAGAAAGCAACAGACCCAGATTGGCTTTAGGATTTGTCTATATAGTTTTTTTATATTAACAGTTTAGATGTCCGTCCAAGGAGCTAATACATTTTTTTTTTTAATTTGAAGCCAAGTTCTTTTATTACGAACCTGAATTTATTAATGGAAAGTTATTACTATGTCTACCTGTTCATTTTACAAATAGGTAAAATCAACGTGAACTGATAATTGCCTTCATTGATTTTTATTTTCCACTCCCCCGTCCATTAGTTTATCTTTTGGCATGACTGTTGAAGTTTTTTCTACTTTCGGTATTCTTGCCCACTGCCAGTAAAGAGCATGGCTAGTTACTCATTCTCCGAATCAAAACAAGACGCACATGAGATAGAGGAGGAGACTAGTAGCATAGTTAAATAAAATAAAAAAAATAAGGAATGCTGCCTTAAAATATATTTTCAATATTTTATAATATTTATACGCCCCTATCAATTTTTTTATAATTATTTCTTGAGTTTTTTTTGAAAACGATTTCTAGATTGGAACTCAAAACAAAAAACAATGTAAAAACGAAAAACATGTAATTTGAATTCCAAACATTTCGATCTTCAAATGATCCGTAATGCATAAATGAATTTTGTGGATCATTTACAATTCAGATAGAAACGGTGGCTCTCTAATATTCATTTAATATTAATTCATTTCTATTGCTAGCTTTTTATTGGATTTGATTGACAGTTTGGTAATAAGATTAAAAGGTTAATGCTCTATTCAAAATTATATCTTTATAAATGAATGATATAATTAATTATAGTTAACGTAATCGACTAATAATAATCGTTAACATTTTATTTTATCTTGTTACGAGACTATTATTCAGTTAGCTAATTCTTTTTAAGATCTTCCGATCAATTTGTTCTCTGTCTGCATCAAATCTTCTATGTAGTCACTTCAGCGTTTTCTTACTACAGACTTTTAGACCAGACAAGGACAACTAACGATTTTCCCATGGCACTTGTTGATACAGGTGTCCATCAACTGCTTTTGATAAATTTGGTGATGTAATAAACAAAATATATGCAAAAGAATAAACATCATTTTTTACTACAAACAATTTGTTTACTACAAAAAGTTTATGTTAAATATTGTAATATAAGTTTGCAAAAGTACTGTAATTTTAAACAATTAAAATAACTCAGACTCAATAACATGTAGGAAGTTAATTTTTTTTATTCGTATCCATACCAGATAACAATAGGAAACTCTGAGCATGTCATAAACTACTATCTTAGCAAGCTACCTAGAAGGTCCAATAGTAGCATCCGATGTGAAAGAATGCATACACAATTAAAAAAATTCCTCATGTGTTGACTGCTATGGTTTTAACAGTAAAATTATTAAGGCATTTCTAGATATAATTATTGAACCACTCATAATAATATTTAACAAATGTATTAACAAGGGTTACTGGCCTGATGTATTCAAAATCTCAAAAGTACTTACACTCTATAAAAAAAAAAATGCTTTAGACATTTAAAGACCTATTACCATAGTACCAGTAAAATTTTTGAAATTTTAATTAAGATCGTATAACAAATTATTTGTATAACAAATCAATAATTATATCTAGCTCTCAATTTGGTTGTAGAAAAAAATACTCAACAACTAAAGCTGTATTAGAATTAATAGAACATATTGTTCACGGTCTTGATGCAGGTGAACCTACTAATGGATTAATGTGTGACCTTACAAAAGCTTCTGATTGTGTGGATATTCAAACACTATTGATAAATTTGGAGTACTATGGAATACGGGATTCTATACACGCCCTTTTAAAATCATATCTTACAGGAAGAACAGTTAATTATCAAGAATCTAATGCTCTATCAGTTTCAAGCGGGGAACCACAAGGATCAGTTTTGGGACCTCTGCTATTCTTGATTATATATATATATATATATATATATATATATATATATATATATATATATATATATATATATATATATATATATATATACCAAGTGCGTTGAAAAACACCAACTGTGTTCTTTTTGCAGATGACACAACCTTTTTATGTAGAGGTAAAACTGATTACAGTCAGGAAATATTAGAAAAATCTAAATCATGGTTTAACTGTAACAAACTTACGTTAAACGAGCAGAAAACCCAGACAATAGTATTTAGTACCAATAGATGGGTTAAACCATCTGAACCAGTAAAGTTACTAGGTATTACTATGGATACAAGGTTGAACTGGTCGCACCATATTGAAGGATTGTGTAAGAAGCTCGCCTCACAGATTTTTGCCATGCGCAGATTGGCTACTTCTGTGAGTCGAGATATTCTTAGATCAGTTTATTTTGGAATGGTTCATAGTATCCTGACATATTGCATAATTCTTTGGGGAAACTAGTCCTATGCATATAAAATTTTCACTTTTCAGAAAGCAGCAATCCAAATTATTGACTCAGCAGAATATCGCGCCAACTGCAAACCCTTGTTTAAAAAGTATGGCATTCTTCCTTTACCTTCTATATATATATATATATATATATTTATATATATATATATATATTTGAAAGTTTGTTAACTGTTCATAATAATATACAAGATGTAAAAACACATGCTGATCAATATCAGTACAATACAAGAAACAAAAGTCATATCATTATACCATATTCCAGATTGTGTATTACATAATTTAATACAATAGATTGTGTGATTGTGACTATCTATCTATCTATCATCTCATCATTTCATAATCTTTTCTACTACTAATAATAAGAGAGAAGTAAAATTTTGGAAAATAAGTATTTACTTTAAATTGTTTAAACAAATTACTTAGTTAAATAAACTTTTCACAAATTAACTAATTCAATTTTTATAATCTATGCAACGAGGTACCTACCCCAAATTAAAAAAAAACAACATCAATTTTCATTGAATAGAACCAAAGATATTTCGACTTTTATAAATTTGAATTTATGAATTCAGTTTTTGAATTAGTACAATTAGTCTAGGCGGGATCTGTTTTCGATTGGACATTTTCCATAGGAAGCTATTTTTTTGATGGAATCCCTTCAGGATGTGCCCAATATCGATAATCACGATATGCGCCAGTCGCAAACCCTGTGTTAAATTTTTTATTTAACAAAATCTGAAAACAATTGAAAATTTCTCATTTTTTGCTCCTATTTTCGTTTATAATTCGGAAAATATTGATCCTAGAGAAAAAATTATAACAAGTTAAAAAGTTTCTTTATTCAATTCTACACAATATTTCGTTAGCTAGAAATTGAAAATTTAATGTTTATTGTTGAAAAATAGCAATAATTGAAAAAAAGTACAAAAAAATGAAGTTAATCCTTTAAATGTTTTCGACTTTCTAAACTTGACCTACAAGCTCCATATTCCGCCTAGAAAAACCTTTTAATATGTTTAAAACGTGTGCTAAATTTTGTTAAGATCGGTCGGATAGATTTTGCATAATACTTTTGCAACCCAACCTACTGGAAAAAAATCGCAAATTTTCAAATTTATAGTAGGCCCTAAATAAAGCCCTTAGATAGTTGCAAATTTGTTTACATATAAAAGAAGGCTCAAACTTTCAAACGCATTTTGTAAAATTCAAATCGGTTCACTAGGAGAGCTTAGAAATTTTTTTAAAGTTTTAAACATTTTTTATATATATTAATCTTATAAACAAATTGAATAACTTTACGAGCTTTAAACATATCAATTTCAAAATTTATACACTTAAAGAACATTAAAAGACGCTTCTTTAACCTTTTCACAAAAAAAAAGATACATTCGGCTTACTGGTTGCCGAGATATTGAAGGTCAAAGTTGGCATACATTTGTAACCATTAGTGATAGAGGGCTCGTTTTTAAACAAATACCCTCGTCTTGTCAATTACTTTTTATATGAAAAGTTTTACGTAGTGCTTTTTATGGCAACATCAATAAAAAAGACAAATAAAAAACCGTTTTCGCGTAAAATGTCCCTCGGAATGCATGAGAGGTGGTGGTGGGGGACATTCATTCGAAATGTGAATCGGCGAGTTCAAAATCATAGCGCGCGCTAAAAATTGCATTATCTCGGCTTCTTGTTAACCAATTTTGCTCTTTTTTTTTTGAATCGATGTCTCGGACGACAAGGATTTCAAATATTATATTTTCAAATACCATTTTTAATTGCAAAATTGGGAAATTTGCAATAAACAATTGTATGTTAAACAAGTAATTGCATTTTTTCTTCATGCATTTTTTTTGGGCTTGCAATTTATACATTGAAGTAAATTGTTACTTTTAGTAAACAAATATGTATTTTTAAATTGTTAATAAATTATTTAAATTGTTAAAACAAAGGCAAACGAAAAAAAATTTTTTTTCATAAATAAACTTTATTTTGACTCAATCTTCAATAATTTTTTTTAAACTCTTTTTTTTTTTGAAAGGACAAGAATCTTCAGGTCTGACCTTGACCTTCAATATCTCGACAACCAGTAAGCCGAATGTATCGTTTTTAAAGAAGCGTCTTTTAATGTTCTTTAAGTGTATAAATTTTGAAATTGATATGTTTAAAGCTCGTAAAGTTATTCAATTTGTTTATAAGCCTAAAAAATGTTTAAAACTTTAAAACAATTTCTAGGCTCTCCTAGTGAACCGATTTGAATTTTACAAGAAGCGTTTGAAAGTTTGAGCCTTCCTTTATATGCAAAAAAAATTGCAACTATCTGAGAGCCTTATTTAGGGCCTACTATAAATTTGAAAATTTGCGATTTTTTTTCCAGCAGGCTAGATTGAAAAATTATTATGCAAAACCTATCCGACCGATCTTAACAAAATTTAGCACACGTTTTAAACAAATTAAATAGTTTTTCTAGGCGGAATATGGAGCTTGTAGGTCAAGTTTAGAAAGTCGAAAACATTTAAAGGATTAACTTCATTTTTTTGTACTTTTTTTTCAATTATTGCTATTTTTCAACAATAAACATTAAATTTTCAATTTCTAGCTAACGAAATATTGTGTAGAATTGAATAAAGAAACTTTTAACTTGTTATAATTTTTTCTCTAGGATCAATATTTTCCGAATTATAAACGAAAATAGGAGCAAAAAAATGAGAAATTTTCAATTTTTTTCAAATTTTGTTAAATAAAAAATTTAGCACAGGGTTTGCGACTGGCGCATATTGTGATTATCGATATTGGGCACATCCTGAAGGGATTCCAGCAAAAAAATAGCTTCCTATGGAAAATGTCCATTATGGTCTGAATTTCTACAGATCCCGCCTAGTCTAAATCGAGAAATACAAAAAAGCGCTAACTCGAGTTCTAATGGTCGTAGGACGTTGTATTTTTTAAATTCGTGTAAAAATGCCAACATGCCAATGAATTTTTTTGTAATATTGTCCTTATTCTCACGCGAAATTAAATTTTTGTTGTGCATTTTTAGAAAAGTTCAACTTCGAAGCGATTTTTGCAATAATTGAGCAACAAATTAACAAAAATCACTTTACAAACTCTCATTTTCAATGATTTTATATGCTTTTCTGTAAAATTGTGTCACTTTTCCATACAATGTACCGGTCTTCACCTAGAGTATTTAAAATCAAAAAGCAATCTTACATTGTTTATATATTGTTTATAAGTAAAAAATGACGATTATTCTTTTGCATATTTTGTTTATTACATAATGTTACCACCAAATTTATCAAAAGCAGTGGTTAGATCCTACAGTTACCTGTATCAAAGAGTGCCACGAAAAATACTTTTTATTTGGTAATTTATTTGGTCTAATATTTTACGTGACTGATTTGCTGATTTACATCGTAGAATATTTCTCATATATAATTTCGAAGTATATTTTTAAAATGTGTTAATAATGTCTGTCATTAATATTCGTATTACTTAATGAGCCTTTTCTTCGATATTTAATCTGGAAAACTCATAAATGATTGTAAATTGTATTTTATACAAATTCGTACAATGATTGCATTGCGTGTTTCCGTGGTAAAGAAAAACCAAAGTTTTGAAAATACCCCTAATAACGGCTTGTTTTGATTATTTTTACAGAAAAATTGAGCTTGTAATATACAGCTATTATATAGTAATCACAATATCGACGACAGCCGTTTTTGTTGTGTTAGTGAAGATTACATTAATAAAGAAAATATTAAAGTGGAATCCTACAAATACAAAACTTGAAGAGGACCAAAGTGCAAATGAAAAGATCAGGTCAGAAGATATCAACAGAATGAAGATACCTAACTGGAGAACAAAAATAGAAAATATACAGGAATGGAGCTTAATCACCAATCGGTCGAAATCGGAAAGGGAAATAGTGGCTATTCTCTTCTTCTTCTTTTTTTTTGTGTAGACATGACTGTCTGTTTTTCAATGAGCCTCTAGTAAGTTGTCGTTCCATCGTTTTCCTACTGATCGTCTTCCTATTGGGGAACCGTCTCTTGCCGTCTTTACTTACTCTATTTGTTGTCAGTCGGTTTATATGATTGTTCTATTCTACTCTTTTATTTCTTACCCAGTTCTTGATGTTCTCCACCTTGCATCTACGTGGTATATTTGTACTTCTAGCTCTCCCCCATAGTGTCTTTTTTTCTCTGCTGTGTTTTCATCTCTGCTGTTTCTAACATCCTTTTTGTCCTCTCTGTATCAGGTCGTGTTTCTGCCGCGTATGTCATTATTGGTCTGATGACTGTTTTGTAAATTCTACCTTTCATTTCTTTCCCGATATTTTTATTTCTCCATATTGTTTTATTCATGCAACCTGCGGCTCCGTTTGCTCTATTCACTTGATCTTCCACTTCAGTTTCGAGCTTTCCGTAGCTAGCGCCAATTTACATCTTAAATTTTCTGGCGGTTGTATTAAATTGGTGCAGCATACGTTGTAAATCATCTTCACTTTGAGGGAGTAGTATTGCATCGTCTGCAAAGCAGATTAAGTTGTTCTTCTCCCATTTGGTACCTTTTGTTAGTTCTTACTTCTTTTATTATTTCATCCATAATAAGGTTGAACAATAGAGGACTCGGGGAATCTCCCTGTCCTATTTCATTGCCAGCTTCAACAGGGTCGGTTAGTTCTTCTTCTACTTTTACTTTTATTGTGTTGTTTTGGTAAGATATTTTCGATCGTTTTGATTATTCCTATAGGTATCTCTCTTGCTTACAATAGGTGGATAACGTCCTTTAATTTAACCCAACCAAATGCCTTCTTAAGGTCCACGAAAGATAGATATGCCTGTTTGTTGTATTCTAATGATAACCTCATTATAAATATAGCGTCGGTGCATGATCTTCCCGACATAAAACCTTGTTGTTCTGTTAGTGTTATAATTTCATTCAGTTTATTTGTTATCACTTTGGTTGTTAATTTTAGTGTTGTGTTTAATAAATTAATTCCTTTGTAGTTTTCCGGGTCCGATTTGTCTCCCTTTTTGAAGAGAGGTATTAGGATGCTTGATCTCCATTCTTGAGGGATTCTGTTTTGTTCTATTATTTTTTTGGATTAGTTTTAATAGGTGTTTGATCAGATCTGGTCCTCCGTACTTTAGGAGTTCGTTCGGTATTCTGTCATCTCCTGGTGATTTTCTATTTTTTAATTTTCTTAATGCTTTACCTCTTTCTCCTCAATGTGTATTTCTTCGTTTGTCGCCACCTCTGGTGTTGGTGGTTCATTATCGTCACCTTTAGCAAATAGGGATCGAAAGTAGTCTACCCATGTTTCCTTCTGAATGTGTTTCGTTTTTATTAGTTCGTCCATCTCTTTTCGTTGTCCTCTGATCATTCTCCATATTTCTGTTTGTGTTCCATAAAAGTCGTGTTCCATCTGTTTTGAGAAGCTTTGCCAGTGTTCCCTTTTATTTTTCTACCTAAATTAGTCGTTTTATTTCTGATTCGTCTGTAGTGGTTATATACCTGTTGTGTTTGTTGTGTTTTGTATTGTAAAAAAGCTTTCTTCTTTTCTTCACATTTTGTCTTCATTTCCTCTCTAAACCATGTTGTTTTCTTTTTTAATACGTTAGTTTTCGTTACTTTCCTCGTTACTTTTCACTTACCTGCGTTAATTATGTTATTTTTGAGTTTTTCCCAGCTTTCCTCGATGTTATCATTTTCTAATATTTTATTATGTTGAGAATTCCATGGGTACAAAGAGTTACTAATGTTGAGGTACTTCGTCGCATGTGTAAACAAAAAGAATTACTAAGAATAATCACAGAGAGGAAAATGCAATACTTGGGTCATGTGTTGAGAGGCGAAAGATATGAATTACTTCAAGTTATACTGGAAGGAAAAGTACAGGGCAAAAGATCAGTAGGAAGACGCCAGAACTCGTGGCTGAAAGACCTGAGGAGATGGTTCGACCGCTCATCCGCAGAAATCTTTCGCGCAGCAGTTTCCAGAACTACAATTGCCATTTGGATCGCCAACCTTCGAAAGGAGACGGCGTCATGGGAAGAATATTTTATTCCCAGCTTGACTAGTGGCTATTGAAATGGAAATTGGTTTATTTTAAATTTCTTTGTTTTACCTTCCTGATTAATTTCTACATTCTCTGTATTATTAATACCATTTAAGAATACTGCCATTAATCATAAAAGTAAAAATATGCTAAAGACATTTTGATTCATAAATTATTCCCTGCTTCCACTTATTGTATTATTATATTGAATAATTTTTTAACCACACTGTAGACTCTCATCAAATCGTAGATGCTAATTGGCGGTAAATAATGTGTCATTCATCGACGGATTTAAAAAGATAATTACCCCTCAATTATCCCGACATAAACCACAATTTATACCAATTTATGTACCTACAACGAAAAAAATTAGCGGCTCGTGCAGTCTTCGTCTGCAACATTGACCTCTTTTATCGCGAAACCAACACAAAGCCCAAATTTGGGTAATTGCTTGCATTTATTACACCAACACACCGAATAGTCGCCGAAAATTTTTATTTATCGTCTCAGAACAATAAAAAATCGTGATGAATGATACTGGGTTTATTAGAAGTTTGAGTCACGCTATGGATTCATCTATTTTTTTTGGAACTTGACCTTACGTATCGACATAGCCAAATTGGGACGTCGATGATTGCCGTACTAGGTGGAGTGAGGATGTTACACAAAGTGATACAAAGTATTTTCATTTGTTAGACTTTTATGGAAGAAAAACAGGTGACACTTCTCAACGTGATATATAAATTACCTTATACTTACAGATTCAATAAATTCCCTTCATATTATACAGATAATCCAGTCTATTTATGCAAAAATCATCGATTTCACGGCAAAATTTTTCGCAGATTTTCTGAAGCTTTTAAGACATAGGTGGGGGTTACTAGATGACGAATAGATGAAAAAGTACTCGTATTTTTACCTTGCGTTTTTTTTTAACAATAATTTATGGTCACAATTTGATTTTTTGTCTATAATTTTTTTTCCCCTATATTTTACATAAATAATATTTATATCATTTTTTTATATCAAGAATATCTTTATTTTCCCGTTTTTTAAATTAAAATTGATAAATAATTTAAGGAGATATTTGCAAGCAGTTTTTTTGCACTAATTTATAAATTTTATTAATTTTTTTATTAACAAAATAAAATGTTATTAATACATTTGAACATCGAAGAATTATCATCTTTTAAATTTGTGCGAAATTTTCCCTCGATCGGTCAAATAGTTTAAAAGTTATTTAATTTATTTATCCCTGAGACTAAATATTTAAACTATTGAACTTGCTCTATTAATGATGCTAGACACTTTTAGCAAATTTCATAGGATTCTTTAAGACTTAAACTATCTCAGAAATTAAATGCATATTGCGTTTTCATCGAAATTATTTACAAAATAAACGTTTGAAAAAGGGGTATGTTTTTTACTTATAAACAATTATAATAACTTCTATATTTTTCAAGCTACAGACTTGTACGTACAACCATTGGATAGCTAGTAAAAAAACTCTCACGAAAAAAACCTTCTATGACCAATAGGGACGAAGTTGGGGACTATTTTTTAAAAAATCATATCTCCATTGTTTATAAGCATTAAGAAGTAAAATTTGCACAAATTTTGAATCTCAACTTTATATTGAAACTTACAGCTATAAAATTCATCCAATTTTTCAAAACTTACAGCCCTTCGAAACGAAGCTACTTTCGAAATATCGACATTGGACAATGAAGGGGATAACTGTTTCAGCTCCGTTTTTTTTTTCGAGATCGGAACTTCAAATTGAAACACGTAGAAAAATTTACATTATATCTACTTCCATTGCAGCTAAAAGCCTCTTTTTTTAATCTGGGGTAGCTCGTCGAAATATGAATAACTACATAGTTTTCACTGGCCGGGAAATATGGGAAACCTCGGAAAAATTGGGTCCATTTGAAATTCATCGTAAAAACTTACTTTTTTTTTAATTTGGCTGGAATAGTCTGTCACAGTATTAATAATGATGACATAATATTCACACCCCCGAAAATATCGGAAAATCCCGGAAAATAAATAAACGGGAAAATAAAGATATTTTTGATATAAAAAATGATATAAATATTGTTTCTGTAAAATATAAGGAAAAAAACTTATAGACAAAAAATCAAATTGTGACCAAAAAAAAAAACGCCAGGTAAAAATACGAGTACTTTTTCATCTATTCGTCATCTAGTAACCCCCACCTATGTCTTAAAAGCTTCAGGTATCTGCGAAAAATGTTTCGACCTTTTTTTAACCAGACTGGGCTAAGACAATTAAAGGCCCGTTTTCACACTACGTCTTATTTTACGTTTTGTGGGTCATATAAAACGTACGACAAAATGTACGTTTTGTCCAGTGTATACACACTACGTTTTTCCTTCCGTTTTCTACCTCATTTCTAATTCAGAGTTGTGTGAAGTTTGTTTAGCGTTTTTTTTTTATTAGGGAGGAAACACGGCTGCTTTCTTTTATTTTTTCAACTATAAAGATACTACGACTGAGGAAAAAGGGGGATGAAGAGGGAAAAGACAAGATGGTCAAGAAAGTGGGTTTCTAAAAAGAAGCCAGTATTCCCACGTCTCGTTACTAAAAGAGGCGAACCAGATGACTGGCGCAATTATTTGCGAATGGACACTTCAGCCTATTGTCAATTGCTAGAGTTGATAACACCATACATATTGAAATAAGACACCTCATGAGAAAAGCCATTACACCCCATGAAAGACTCACAGCAACTTGCAAATTCTCGCAAAACTATGCTTCTCCCATCATTTCTACGATCTGACCTTGGATTTCATATCGATTCGACAAGACGTGCGTTTTGCTGTTTATATGCCACGTTTTATTGTATAGGATTTGTCCTATCCAACAAAACGTACAATAAGACGTAGGGTGAAAACGGGCCTTAACGTTTTATACTATCAGTTCTCGCAAAACTATGCTTCTCCTATCATTTCTACGATCTGACCTTGGATTTCATTTCGATTCGACAAGACGTACGTTTTGCTGTTTACATGCCACGTTTTATTGTATAGGATTTGTCCTATCCAACAAAACGTACAATAAGACGTAGCGTGAAAACCGGCCTTAACGTTTTATCCTATCAGTTCTCGCAAAACTATGCTTCTCCCATCATTTCTACGATCTGACCTTGGATTTCATTTCGATTCGACAAGACGTACGTTTTGCTGTTTACATGCCACGTTTTATTGTATAGGATTTGTCCTATCCAACAAAACGTACAATAAGACGTAGCGTGAAAACCGGCCTTAACGGAACACTTGCATTTTTAACATAAAAACTTAAAATTTTAATTTTCTTTAAACTTTTATTATTATAATAACGGAAACACAAATGAAACAAACTGTTTTAAGTAATTTCTAATAAAATTTGTGCTTATCCTAACAAAAAATGCATAAAAAATCAGAAATAAAAAATACACTATTCTTATCACTTTTAAATTACAAAGGTAGCTGGTATTTTATTGTTATTCTTTTGTTTTGTACTTCACCTAATCTCTGAACACACAGAAAAATGTAACAATATTGTAAAAAAACTTGTTCTTAAATAACTGATATTAGGCCGCTTCTTTATACAATATTTTAGATTCGTATCACAAAAACCACACTATTAAATCAATTTAACAAAGTTTGGTTTTTTAAATCAAACACGCACCTAACGAATTAAGAAAGCTATTAAACCGAAACTTAAATCTGCCGTTTTCAAGATCCATCGCCTAGATAAAAGAAATGTATCAACTTTATGAACTACGGAAAGTTTTTCCGTCACGCTATCGAAGTTTAGAAAAGTTTAGAATTAGAACAGAACTTCTTTGATGTTTTACAAAAAGTACAGTGAGGAACGAATATTTTTCTAACAGATACAAAGTTTAAATCACAAGGGAATTACATTCAATTGACTTATGTGTATTTTGCCATTATTATTGTGTATACGTAGGCGGTCGGATAAGTACTTAGCCTTACCGCCCGATGGCGACACTATCTAAAGAGAAATCTACTATCGTGTAATCATCGATATAATATAATAAGGATGAAACCTACGAATAAAGACTTACGTCCAAAGTAGCGAGTAACAATGGCAGATCTTGATTCCGGAATGTCAGTGGTATACGAAAAAAATTCTTTTGGTAGATATATATGTACAATAAACATTTTTTAGGTGTTATTTACACTTAAATAAAAGATATACTGACGTATAAAATTGTAAAATTAAAAAATTATTATTTTTATAACATAAAAACACATATATTTTACAGGTATGCAGTATCGCACGCCACTGATGTGACTGGATGCTAAATATTAAAAATTTAACTAATTTATTAATTTACCAAAAAGAAAACATTAAATTATTGACTTGAACACATAATATTACCTGCTTAACTTTAAAATAGCGGGAAATAATTATTCAACTGTCAAATTTACGTCAAACATTGTAGCTAGTAATATGACGTCAGTACCGTCATCTATCAGCTACATGTAAAAATATCAATATCTCCTTAGTATATTATATTCAGCCTAATCGCACTTGACTGCATATAAGAAAATGCAGTTTGGGACTTCCTTTATCAAATTAAAACTTGTAAGCAAGCAAAACGACATACATTACAATAATGTAGGTAATGCCTTTAATGCCTCTAATGCCTTTTTGAAGAAGCGTTCCCTTTTTCAGTCCTCTATTTCCCAGTGCATAGCGTATAAGGTAGGCGTCAGACTGCCCGACCGACCACGACCAACCGTTCGACGGCAAACAACCAACTTTTATATTTTTATTTTTAAACTCACATTACTCGGTCGTGTTCCATCGACCGACCGTCAAAACGTCAGGAGGGTGTAGCAACAGAACCACAGTTTTGTAATATTATTTTACGGGGCTTTTTGTAGAAAATTGAATTGTGGATAAAATTAGCAGCAATAATTCTACTGATAAATTGTTTATCAATTATTTGATGTGGAGACGTTTTCGTAGGCGTAGGGGACAGTTTGTGTGCGTGACATTTTTTTAAAAAGACACCAACAAGGAGAATTCTTTGTGTTATATCCCATTCTATTAAATGATTCTATTAAATTTCAAAATTATTATCGCATGAGCAAGCCCAAATTTTATAAGTTAATTACAAATTTTGAAATGTCAATGGTCAATGTCATTGCTCAGAACAGTATAAATGAATGCGAAATGTCCATATTCATCGACCAAACGATCAAAAATTCCAACAAGTCCGAATTTCAAAACTGGACGATCGCGATCGGTCGCTGTAAGTGATGGATGGTCCACCAGACCAGTCTGACTCTGCGCATATATTTTCATAGACTCGTAATGTTAGTCGATCGTGGACGGTCGGTCTGGTCGAGCAGTCTGATTTCTCCCTAACCCTAAGATATTCATGGTTAACGATATTAATGAACTCGGAACGGTGACAACTGACGTTTAGCACTTCAGTAGACGAAGACAAAGAGAAAACATTACTTGAAAAAAGGTTATTGACTACAGATAGAACAATGCCATTGACTATCTTAGTATTCACACATGAAACATTTTTGAAGTCACCGGTGGCCAAGAACAAGGCTTTTTGTGTGTTTTCCACAACCTGAAAAGTGTCTTTTGTGGTAATCAGTAAGCCACCATTATTTTTTAAATTTACTAACTTGCTAAATTCCCCAACAGAAGCATAAGAATGGTCGGATTGTGGTTTAAATAAACATTGAATACAATCTAAACACTTTAACTTGTTAAACTGTTTGTTTGGGCTGTTAGGCCGTTGTCTTCTGAGATTGGCTCTAGGAAAACTAATCTCGGAAGACAACGGCCTAACAGCCCGAACAAACAGTTTAACAAGTTAGACGATGGCCGTGAAAGCCTAACGCTTTTAACTAAACACTTTAGTTTGGAAACAATTTTCCTAATAATAAATCCACACACATAAAAAGTCCACACATTATAAAAGATTAATTTGGATTTCTCATCTCTTACCAATACAATGTTCAAGTCTTCCGGAAGCAGGTCTATGTCAATTTCTATTTTATTATCTTCAAAGAATATCTTTTTCCTTCATTACCACTATATTTGGAGTACATTTCCCTCATATTCTATACAATACAATCGACAACATGAGAGAAAGTAATATCATTATGATTTAAAAATACACTTCTACAAGTAAAAATGATTATTTTTCGTCCAGGACATTATCTTACTTAACCTAGCCTAACCTAACCACTCATACAAAATTCCATTTAATCATCACGGGAAACAAATGAAATTTCAAAGAATGTTTACTTTTTTTGTCCCTTTATTTGTGTCCACCTAGCGGACAAGACGCGCACTAAACTTTAAAAATTGGCTTCATTTATTGGGTTTCAGTTCTACATCTAGATTATTATTACATTACGCTTACACAGCATTAGTTGTAATGCCAAATGACAATAATATAATGACAATAATTTACATGGGTCGAATATAGGCAACACACTTAACTTCAACTACTAAATAGTTTTGTTGTAAAAGTCAATTTTTAAGGATAACTATTAATTAAATATTATTGTTAATGTTACAATCTTAATTGTTTTCATAATTTATTGTATCAGCACTACTTATAATAAGTACGATTGAAACGTGTTGCATTTATCTACATTTTAATGTAGAAAACTGTGTTTCGAGACAATTTATTTGATTACCAAAAGTTAACAAGAGTCTCTATCGGACAGGTAGTGGTATCTATATATCTACCATATAAGTTTTCTACAAATATTAGTAGACATATTTTGTAATTTTGTACACAATACTCAATGCAGTAATTCGTTCAGAAGAAAATATTGTTCCTTTCAAATAACGTTTTACTAACAAAGTTTTTTGTTCCAGGTACCAAGAAAATGGAATACAAGACCAGACAATGGCATGAGAAGTGTTTCTGTTGTTGTGTATGCAAGGTACCAATTGGTACCCAGAGCTTCATCCCTCGTGAACAAGAAATCTATTGCGCCAAGTGTTATGAAGAAAAATTCGCAACTCGCTGCATCAAGTGCAACAAGGTATGTACTCATACTCTTTTTTGTTATGATATGAAAATACCGTTAATTCATTATATTTTTCCTTCTGTGTTATTTCCATTTTCTTCTCTGTCTTTTCATCTTTATTCCATATTTTATATCTTTTTCGTTATCCTTTTGTATCGTTGTCTTTCTATTTTATAACGTATTTGTTCCATTTTGAACGTAACCATTCTCCACATTCTTTCATTGATGTCGGCTCTCCACTCCAGTTATTCCAGACCATTCCTGCACTTGGTTGACTCTTGATTTTTAGAGCTAAATTATCGCTCATATTCCGTTATACTGTCTATGTTGTGTGGGCTGTATATATACAAATTACGGCATATCGCTTACAAATCGTACAGAAAACCTTAACAATGATCAGTATCAATATTCTAGAGGAGTTTGACAAGGATGTATTCTTGCTGCTATGTTATTCGATGCTTACAGTAGCTAGAAAAGTATAAATTATATTTTTTTGAGGGTTTCTATTCATTGGGCTCTTAAAGTATATATTTTCCTTGGGCCGCCCGTAGTGTTTTCCTTAATTTCCTTAAAACTTTGAGTTATTAATCCATCTCTTTTGCGAAAAGTTTATAAATATTTGATTTGGATTTTTATATACTTGGAATAGATATTATATCAGAATATTAGATTGTCCTGTAAATATTGTAGAAATTTCAGTGCTGAGAATCTCTAATGAAAAGTACATTTAAATCACGGACACGCTTTTTAGGTTATACTTAATGATAGTTCCCGTTAACCTCACGACTAGTTCCAGACTAGCAAGATATTATCTCTTTCAGTATATTAATTTACATTTTGGTTTCCAGGTGATCACCAGTGGTGGAGTAACTTACAAGAACGAACCCTGGCATAGGGAGTGCTTCACTTGCACTAACTGCCAACGCAGCTTAGCCGGTGAACGTTTCACGTCCCGCGACGACAAGCCTTACTGCGCCGAATGCTTCGGCGAACTGTTCGCCAAGCGTTGCACCGCTTGCAGAAAGCCCATCACCGGTATCGGCGGCACCAAATTCATCTCTTTCGAGGAACGCCACTGGCACAACGATTGCTTCTTCTGCGCTTCCTGCAAGACCAGCTTGGTCGGACGCGGATTCATCACCGATCAGGACGACATCATCTGTCCGGATTGCGCCAAGACCAAGCTTATGTAAGTTCGTTGACGGGTGTCAACGAGATCGCGGCTGTCAACTGTCATCGATGCCATATTGTTGACAGCTGTCAACGAGGTTGTGAGGTTGGGAAATTTGACCGGTAGGTTGACAAAAATTCACAAAATACTACATACTTTTATATGTTTTTAGCAAATAAACGACATTAAATAATAAATAAAAATATTTGTAATCATTTTTTATTTATCACGTATGAAAAAATACATTATAGATCATATGTGTCACATATCAATTGTTTAGGGAGAATAATGTACCGAGGTAAAAAAAGTACATATCAAAGTCAAAATAAATGATTTTGTCAACCTACTAATAGATTTTTGAGTGTTAAATCAAAATATATGGATTTTTCTATTTAAATTACTGTGAATATTTTTTAAAGTAATGTCACACAAACACACACTATCTTACACTCGCGGCGCAATTGGGTACCATTTTTTAGTTGTAAAAAACAGTACTTAATTCCCCCAAACACACACAAATTCACGCACACAATGACATTTTATAAACAGAAAAAATTAATAAAAAATTTCTTAAAAAAAAGGACAAATCAGGTACGTCGGGGTAAGTGCCATAGATGGAAATTTCATTATATAGTAGCACTTAGTATAAATGTATCCTGTTTAGTACATTTCATCATTCACTTTATTCTAACAAATTTCCCTGTCGAACACCACTTCTTCCCTCTGTCCGGTTTAAAATTCATACACTTATTGGGCACCATATCATTGCGCATGACCGCAGTCATCTCAGCCTGTTCGTTTTTTGCGAATAGGCATGGAGTGCACAATTTATGGAGTCTTTGAAAGTTACTACTGTAAAGGTCTTTATATTGATGCCGTCTTTACCTGTATTTTCAGTACGTACTAACGAATAGGCACTGATAAAAACGAAAATAGTCCAAATAATAGTCAAAACCATAATTTTTACGCTATTGCTTAAAACCTGACGGTAAAAATGATTACTTACCCCGGTCGCACCTACAAATTTTATTTTATTTTTTTGAATATGTTTAACCTTAAAGTTTTTGACAATTTAGTTATGTATCTATCGTTAATTTCTTATTTAGTTTATTGTCAGAGGTCTATTAATTTAGAATGCTTATTTATTTTTATTTTTTTACATTTACAGACTACTACTACTAATTTTTAAATCGCTTCTAGCTTTTGAATTTTCGATGTATCACATAAGTTGGTTGAGCAATAAAACGATTGATGATGTAGCCATATTCTAAATAAGTAAAACATTGCCTTATTCTGATATCGTATAATAAGTGTTAATATATCAATTAAGAAAATCTGCGGCTAGTTCGACAAAAAAAATCAACAGCTTATATCAATCTTGCCGTTGCTGTTTATCACCGTTCGCGTGCATAATAAACGTAAGCGATAAACGACCAATATCGGTGCGCATGCTATAAATGACCAAAATCGCTGCACATGCGGTAAACGGCAAAAATTGTTAGGTCGGCGATAAACGGCAACGAACTGCAATGGCTGCACGGTTAAAAAATTATTGCTTAAAACTTAATTCTAGTTTGCTTCTCTGTGTGGCACAAACGAGCAGATTTAGTTGACTAGTTCTTGAATTTTTTTGTCGACGCAAATTGTTAGTGGGCGTTAATATATTTTATTTGTAATTTATGGAAACTTTTTAAGCGTTTGTTGTAGATAATATTTTATGTATACAGCTTTATAGCATTTACATACGATGGAAGAGCAATTTTGGTGCTATTTGAGTAGTTTAGAAATTTTGATTAATCCTTAAATGGTTGGAATCTTAATTTGGTTGTTGCATATTATTGTATTTATCAATGCTTGGATTTATATTAACGAAAAAATTGTTATTGATAATTTATTTAGATGTTAACCAGTTTCATGTATATTTTAATCTTGTTTTAAGTACTTGTAACCAATGGGAATGTTGTGAAAACATTTATTGTTATAAGAATCATTGAAAACATCAAGAGCTTTGCTTTTAGGGACATCTGTTATATTTTATTCTTTAATAAATTCTTTAAAAAACGGTGTTTTTATTCTTATTTTGGGTATCTACTGTTATAAATAGGTTGATTTAGTCTGCAGATGACCAGGCAGTACTGTCTGGCAATACAGTAGACCTGTAATATATAAACGAAACCTACAAAGATTGGGGACTAACTATAAATATTGAAAAGAACAAATATCTACGCATAGAAATGGAAAGTTGTAGCCTATATTTGGAAAACCTGAGAAGCATGTGAAGATTATAAATATCCAGGGGTTACAATGGACAAAACAAGTTCAGACGACAAAGAAATAAGAACGAGAGCAATACAGGCGCGGAAAGCAATTAACTGTCTGAACGGAATTCTCTGGAGCAAAAAATAAAACAAAGCTTAGGAAATACAATATATAATAATTTTTTGGGCATGATTATACTACGTTTTAAACCGCTGTTATTTTTCAATTTTTAAATGTAAAATACGGAACAAAAATTTGATATCCTTAAATGCTATCAACAAACAATAGTGCAGTGTTGATGCCAATCGACTCAACCCGACGTGAGTAACAAAAAACCTTTATATAAGATATTACAATAGTAAATATAACCTATACAATTCGAATCAAGTTCAACCTACTGGTTTTATCAACTGGTTTTTTGGAACCGTTCGGAACTGATCCACGCCGGTTCTTTGGCCGGTGACAGGACCGGACCTGCGGCAACGCAGGAAACAAAATAAAAATGACTTCAATTAAGAACATGACTACTTCTACTTCAAATACACCAAAAAATGCTTATTCCAATGTAGCAAACACCCAACAGAGGACCAAGCAGTAGTACTCTCCAGCATCGAAGGCATCAAAATCCACAATTACATCGTAGCAATTGGATCACTGGTTGGTCCACTTAACGTCTTGTTTGCATCTACAATTCCAAACAACAGAATATGTATCTACCTCTGTACCAAAAACATAGTCGATATGTTTCTTCATTCCTACAAATATATTAATATAAATGAGTCAGAAAGAGAGATAAGAAGATTAATCACACCAGCACAACGACTTGTAATTTCTAACGCATGTCCTTCAATTCCAAACAATATCATTGAAGCAGAATTACAAAAATTAGGCATCACTGCAGTTTCCAAGATGACTTTCCTAAGAGTGGGTATGACAGAAACCGAATATAGCCACGTCCTAAGCTTCAGACGGCAAGTATTTATTTCGCCCCTGGATAATACCTCCATTCCTGACTCCTTCAATTTATTCCACAATAAAAATTATCGTTTATTCCTCTCTATTGATGGATTAAACTGCTCTAAGTGCAAGACTATTGGACATAACGATGCAGATTGTCCCATCATAACAACTGCTAACTCCTCAAACGTACCCTCAGAAACCTCTCCAAATACGACACCTGAAACAGATGATAGAGATCCTGAAACAACAAAACATGGAAACGAACGCCAGCATAACTGAAACTATAGAAAACGCAAGTCAACCCTCATTACCAAAAGAAACAATATCGTCAAATCTAAATAATATTAATAATCCTGTTGAAACTGTAACTGTGCAACCTTCAGTTAATATGAATAAACAACTTACTCAAGTTGAAAGACAAATCTCATCCTCACCTGACATCGACCAAAATAACCCAGAAACGGACTCACAAATATTTACTCCTTCTATCACACATACACCTAAAAATAAACTAAAACCTCTAATGACGACATTATTTGTTCTCTATAATTGATAAAAGACAAAATTGAAAACCGATCACCCTCATTCATATTAAATTTTAATGAAATACGCGACTTTCTAGTTAATACTCTTCATGCTAAACATCCTGAAACTATCTCAAAGAACTACTCAAATGAACCTTCCGAATTAACCGATATCCTTAACTTTATTCATTGTTACTCTCACAACTCTAAATTAAAAAACAACATTACCAGATTAAAGAAAAAACTTAACCCCACTCATACATCTTCGACGGAAGAGACCGAAAAATCCGATGGATAAATCACTAATCCTTCAATGGAACCCAAATGGGTATTTCGCTCACCTCGAATCACTCAAACTATTAATTCAAAAATATTCTCCACTAATACTGTGTATACAAGAAACTCACTTCAAAGATAATTCTATAATAAACCTAAAAAATTATACTCCCTTTCTAAAAAATAGGAGTACAGAACACGCCAGTGGGGGCGTGGCTATCTTTGTCAGAAATGATATTGAAGCTAAGCCTATTAATCTCGAAGCCGTTGCAGTTCAGGTCATATACAAAATGAAAATAAACATTTGTAATATATATATATATATATATATATATATATATATATATATATATATATATATATATATATATATATATATATGTATATGTATATATATTCCACACCCACATGAAAGTCAAATACAAGAGGTAACTAATTTACTACATCAGATACAGCCTCCACTAATCTTATTAGGGGATACAAACTGCCATAACACCACTTAGGGAAGTTCAAAAACAGACAAATGCGGGAACTTATTACAAAACACAATCAATAATTCAAATCTAATACTTATGAATACAGGAGAACTCACCAGGTTTAATTCCTATAATGGGAATCTTTCATCTATTGATATCTCACTATGCAGTCCATCACTGGCAACTATATTACAATGGAAGAAACTAAAATACTTATATGACAGTGATCACTTTCCAATCATAATTGACATCCTAAATTACAAACAAGAAACAACACATCCAATTTACCAGACGTGGAAAATAAAAACCGCTAATTGGGAAGTGCCTATCCGTTCCGGATGTTGGCGATCATCACGGCTATCTTTACTTTGTTTATTGCAGCGCGGAACAGTTCAGTGGTAGTCGTGTTATATCACTTTCGTAAATTTTGAAGCCAGGAAATGCGTCTTCTTCCCGGCCCTCTCTTACCATTTACCTTTCCTTGGAGAATCAGCTGGAGAAGGCCGTAACGTTCTTGATTTCTCACTACATGTCCTAGATATTCCAACTTTCCTAGTTTTGACGGTCATGAGAATTTCACATTCTTTCCCCATTCTACGCAGGACCTCCACATTAGTAACTCTGTCAACCCAGGATATATTTAGGATGCGCCTATAACACCACATTTCGAAAGCTTCGAGCCGATCGATTCAGCAGTATATCGATGAAAAACTATGCAACTTCACATTATCTAGAAATATTGACAAAAACATATGTACATTAAATAATATAATTATATCGGCAGCGCATAAAATTATCGGTAAAACAAAAACTTGTAATAGGACACCGGTACCCTGGTGAAATGATCAAATTGCCAATCATTATCTGCAAGCAAACACGCACTGAATATTCTTAAAAAACATAAAACAGATGCTAATCTCCTGGAATTTAAAAAGCTTAGGACAAAAACTCGATATTTAATTAAAAAAAGCAAAAGAGAGTATTGGCATAATTATTTTGCCTCAATAAACCTCTCAACTCCTATCGAAATCATCTGGAAAAAGATCCGAAACCTTAAAGGATCAAACAACTACATCAATATTAATACTCTTTCTTACAATAATAATCTTGTTACCAACAAAAAAGACATTATCTAACTTATTAGCCGATGTGTATCAATAAAAATTCTAGTGATAGCAAACTAAACTCAAATGTCATTAGATACAAAAATCATAAAGAATCCTACATTTTTTATTTGAAATATTTTCTTCTACGACGTGCATATTCTTAGTAAATCGATTTTCTCCGTTTTTCCCCCTACGAGGAGGGGTGTTTTTAGGGGGATGACTGGGGAGTAGTAAACTTTTTTGCATATTTCTTGGGGTCCCAAAATTAACATTCTCAGCAAAATACTGCTTGTTCGAATGATTTTTAGAGATTCAGATGCATTTTTGTCTCTGACGACTGAAGTATAAATAAATTTATTTATTTACAACAAAGCTAAAGCATCTTTGGAATTTGGTAATGTGTTTTTTAGGCGTCTCTATTAGCGTTACAGCGGATTAAAAAAATAACAAAAATTGCTCCATTGGAAGACGAGAAGATACACTTTTTTTATATAGAGGTACCGATTTTGCACTTTGAAATTCAATTTACTTTAACTTAATTTTTTTGGTATTTTTCACGCGTAATACCGATGGTTTTTATTATTATAAAATATCTTGAAGACATGAAAATTTTTATCGAGAAAATGTTCCGAATGAAAGGTAAATGATTCAAAGATTATCATCCTATTGTTTATAACATCTCCTTCGTCGCAAATATCGGTTAAATTTGACAGATTGTATCTCAGGAACCATTACTCGTAATTCAATTTTTTTTCCTTTAAAAAAAGTGTCTTGCTACGTCTTTTCCAACGCCGTTTTTTGAATTTAATTTAAGCGAATACTTACCAAGATTTACTTATTTGTTTATAAGCCAAAATTGTTTTTATACATTTAAAACATTCCTGAGGCCGCCTAAATAATCCAATTTCAATTCCATAAAGTACGTTAGATCGGAAAAATGATTTTTTATAAGTGAATAAAATGGCTAACTGCTATATGGTCTAGTTTTTGTTGAACTGTTTGACTTTGCTCCAAAATGAATCATTTTAAAGTTATAAATAAGCAAAGAAAGTAGAAAAAACGATGTTTTTAGTAATTTTTAAATATATTTTAATTATTTTATTAATATTTTCGACCAATTTGAGAGATATATCACAGATATAAACATATATTTGGTGGTAAAGACGTAGTATCCTTTATAAAAATAGGAAGACTAAGATGGGCAGGACATCTGGCAAGATCACAGCAGAACAACCCTCCTAGAAGAATCCTTATGTCACAACCTGTGGGAAGTAGAAGTAGGGGTAGACCAAAACTCAGATGGAGGGATGGTGTAGATGAGGATGGTAGACAAATAGGCGCAGCAATAGACTGGCGTAATAGACTTGGGAAGGTCGAGGCTCTTTAATAGGGCTGTAGCACCAATGATGATGATGATGAATTTGAGAGAGGGGATAAGTCAATTATTATTACTGAAGTTTTCATACAACCTTTTCTGCAAAAATCAGAATGCCACTCACATCCACCTCAAAACAGATCCGTCCTGATCTTTTAGTTCTTCTTTGTTGGGCGACGAAGCTTTTGTACAAAACTCATATACAGTAGACTCGCAATTGAAAAGAATTATGTATATATTCAAATAGTAATTGAAAAGAACAAATTATGTAATAAATTAGCTTGGAGAGCGAGATCAAGAGAAAAGGTTGTTTGCTGGCTGTTGGTATGCTGAATAGATGGGTCAGTAGCGAGAGCGAGTGTTATTGTTCTAGCCACTATGGTTCTACTGGTCGCCTCCCCACCCGCTCCACCATCCGTCAGTTTGAGTCATCACAAGTATGTACAAGTTCATTCATGTCTTCTCTTTGTGTAGTTACTACGTAACTTGAAGTGCAATATGAGTTTAAAACGAAAACGAGTTGAGGTTTCTTTAGAAACAAAATTAAGTGCTATAAAACGTTTGGATAAGGGTTGGTCAGTAAAGACGAAAAAAAAACTGCCTCCTCGCTCCATGCAAAGAGATATTAAAAGAACCGACACGAAAGAAAGACAATTGGATGACCGACGAGATACTCGGCATGATGGAACAACGAAGACAAGCCAAGAACAAAGACAGTCACAATTACAAAATCATTAACAACGAAATCAGAAAAAAGATAAGAGAGACAAAACAAACTTACTATGAGGAAAAATGTAAAGAGATAGAGGATCTTCAGAACAAATACGACCTATTCAACATACATAAAAATGTTAAAGAAATGGCAGAACTGCAAAAAAGAAACCACAATACAACTCTTTTAAAGAACACCAGAAACGGAAAAAGCCCGGAGCCAGATCAACTGCCTATTGATATCCTTAAAATAATAGAAAATGAGTACATTGATGTCCTCTTAAAGCTTTTTAATAAAATTTATCAATCGGCTGACATACCCAACGAATGGTTGACCTCAACATTAATTTTTCTCCCAAAAAAGAAAAATGCTAGAGAATGCACCGACCACCGTACCATAAGCCTGATGTCTCACACACTTAAATTGTTTTTAAAGATCATTCATAAACGCATTTACAAAACACTTGATATGGATATTGAAGAAACTCAATTTGGATTCCGTAATGGCGTAGGTACCCGTGAAGCTCTATTTGCATTCAACGTACTAATCCAGAGATGCTTGGATGTGAACCAAGATATGTACGTCTGTTTCATAGACTACAACAAAGCTTTCGACAAAGTCCGCCACAAAGAGCTAATGGACATCCTCAAAGCAAAACAAATACAACACAATGACCTTCGAATTATAACAAATCTATATTATAAACAGCAGGCACACGTACGCATTAATGAACACACATCAGAAGAGTTCGAAGTTAAAAGAGGAGTGCGACAGGGGTGTGTATTGTCACCACTACTATTCAATGCATACTCTGAAGAAATTATGAAAAGAGCTCTTGAGGGAGAAACAGCAGGAATCAAGGTCAATGGAACACCAATTAACAACATTAGATATGCAGACGATACTATCATAATAACAGACAACCTCCGAGATCTCCAAAAGCTAATGAACAAGATAGTTGAGTATGGAGAGGAATATGGATTATCAATAAACACCAAGAAAACCAAATTTATGAGGATATCAAAAACCCAAAATAATGGTGAAAGCCTGACAATTAATGGTAGTGCTTTAGAACAAGTTGAAAACTACCACTATCTTGGCACAATAATTAATCACACAAACGATTACTCCAAAGAAATCAAAGTTCGAATAGAGAAAGCACGTACAAACTTCAATAAAATGAGAAAGGTACTTTGTGCAAGAGAACTAAAATTGGACTTGAGAGTTAGGCTGGCAAGGTGCTATATTTTCTCGACTCTGCTTTATGGGATAGAAGTATGGACACTTAACGCGTCGACTGCTAAAAAGTTGGAAGCATTTGAAATGTGGGTGTATAGAAGAATCCTGAAGATATCATGGACCAAGCATGTAACAAACAACGAAGTCATGAGAAGAATCAACAAAAGAATGGAAGTATTGGAAACCATCAAGACACGAAAGCTGCAATACCTGGGGCATGTTATGCGTAATGAGAGATACAACCTACTTCAATTGATTATACAAGGGAAAATCCAGGCAAGAGAAGTGTAGGAAGAAGAAGAATCTCATGGTTGCGTAACTTGAGGGAATGGTACGGATGCACATCAATTGAACTATTCAGAGCAGCAGCATCTAAGATCAGAATAGCCATGATGATTGCCAACCTCCGTCGCGGAGATGGCACGTGAAGAAGAAGTAAAGAAGGTTGCTGCTGACCTAGGTGTTGGAGAAGTGTCTGTGGGAGATTGGAGAGAGAGAAAAGATATTGAACAAAGAGTTAATAAAAGTGTGAATGATGGAAGTGATTTATTGCGGAAAACTATGAAGAAAGGAGAATACGAACAAGCTTCTGAAGCCTTATTAAGTCCAATTAGTGGCCCCATGCTTCAAGCTAAGGCTGTCGAGTTTCACAAACGATTTAAGGATGGCGAGGAAAATTTTACTGCAAGTGATGGTTGACTCGATAGATGAAAGAAGAGGTATGGCATCCGACAACTGAACATTTCTGGTGAAAAACTTTCGGCCGATTCATCTGAAATAAAGCCGTTTAATTTAAAAATGGGAGATCCCATTTTAGAGCATGGTCTCACGTCAGACCAAATATTCAATTTTGACGAAACGGGTCTCATTTCTTTTGATGTGTAGCAACTCTTCTGGATCCTTAAAATTAGGACCTCTACTTATTGGAAAATCGAAGAATCCAACGGCTTTTAAAAATATTCAAGTAAACTACCTACCCACCATGTACAGGAATCAACGTAGTGTGTGAATGGATTGCCAAATTTTTAAAGATTGGTTTTTTGACGAGTTCGTTTGCGTTGTTGAGGCCTACTTAAAAAAGAAAAACCTACCAAGAAAAGCTATTCTTTTTTTGGACAACGCGACATCTCATCCAGATATAAGTTCGTTAGCTAGCGGTGACGTTACAGCTGTTTTCTTGCTACCAAACGTCACATCTCTCATTTAATCTCTGGAGCAAGGAGTTTTAGGGGCTACGAAACGGAACTATCGTCGAAGGCTTCTTTAAATGTTGTTGACCTGCTTGGGTGAGGGAATGACTGAAAGTAGTTCTTAACAAGATCACCGTTAAGGATGTGCCTTACTGGTTAGCTTCAGCGTGGGATGATGTGAGAGTAACAACTTTGCAAAGTCATGGCGAAAGCTATTTCAAATTGAAGCGAAAAGTGATGGAAAAGATAAGAATAATATCTGTATTGCTGAAATAGTAGACCTCGCTAATCAGTTACCAACGGAACTGCCGATAAATGATGAAGACATCAACGAGTGGATTATGCAAGATCAGCAAATGGAACTGACTGATGATGTAATCGACGACATGGTTATCAACCCACACAATGCCACTGAGGATGACACAGATGAGATAACCGAGAAAATATCTCACTCCGAAAGATTGAAGGCGATTGGCGCTGCCGTCGCCTACATTGAGTAAGAGGAAGAGTCAACTACTACCGATGTCCTTTATCTTTAGCGTTGGCGAACCATTCCAGCGTCAAAACGAGGCCAGAAGTTGATGCAGAAATCTATCAAAGACTTTTATAAAACATGAAGATGATCCAGTACGTAAATGTTTTCTTATATATATATATATATATATATATATATATATATATATATATATATATATATATATATATTTTAACTATGTACTTTGTTTACAGGTTTACATACTTCAATTGTACACAATAAAGTAATTGCGTACGTCATAACTTTTGAATTTTTCGTTTATTTTAAGCAAATACCCGATCTCCACATACCACTACATCTGGCATTTGTCGATTATCACAAAGCATTCGACAGTATCGAGAAATAGGCTTTCTTAACACCATTGCACGACGCCAGAGTAGATTCAAGATATGCTGCCCTCCTTAAGAATATATTATACGATAATGCTACTTTTCACGTAAAAATAGATGATGATCTGGAAACTACGAAAATAGACCTTGGCAAAGGTGTGAGACAAGGCGACATCATCTCACCCAAGTTATTTACTTTGGCATTGGAAAATGTCTTTAAAAAACTAAATTGGGCCGAAAAGGGATTAAAAATAGATGGAGTATATCTTAACCATTTGCGTTTCGCAGACGACATAGTACTAATAAGCACAGATATCCATGAACTAAAATCAATGCTACAAGATTTAAATCACAAATCGAATCAAATAGGATTAAAAATGAATCTCGACAAAACAAAGATATTAAGCAACAGCCTAGAAAACATCACGATAGATAAAATCAATATAGAAAAGGTAGAACAATATATAATATATATACATATATATATATATATATATATATATATATATATATATATATATATATATATATATATATATATATATATATATATATATATATATATATATATCTAGGACATGCAATTAAAAACGAAAAGGAAAATCAAACCCTAGAAATTAAAAGAAGGGCACAATTGTCATGGGCTGCTTTTGGTAAGTTGAGCTTCATTTTAAAAGACATAAAAATCCCAATACACTTAAAACGAAAAACCTATGATAATTGTATACTACCAGTTGTAACTTATGGATTGGAAACTATGGCAATAACAAGAAAAATGGCAGAACAATTAAGAGTAACTCAACAGGCCATGGAGAGGGCTATGTTAAATGTAAGCCTCAGAGACAAAATTCCTAACACCAAAATACGTCGAAGAACTAAAGTAACCGACATCATGGAAAAAATAGCGACATTGAGATGGCAATGTAGCAAGACAAGACACCAACAGATGGTCTCATAAATTGACATTCTGGAGACCTCGAGAAACAAAAAGAAGCGTGGGAAGACCGAAAAAGAGATGGATAGACGATATAACAGCTGTAGCTGGAAAGCAGTGGATGAGAATTACAAAAGATAGAAAAGCGGGGAAGCAATTGGAGGAGGCCTATGTCCAATAATGGATAAATGAAGGCTGAAGAAGAAGACCCGATCTACGCGTTATCAGTTTTTCGGTATTCCTTTATACTCAATAAAACAGAGACATTTGATAAATAATTACTTTATTAGGTGCACTTTATCCCTAACCTATAGGAGTAAAATTGACGAAAAACAAAAACTAAGTAAAAAAATACCCTATAAAGTATGTACATTAAAAAAATAAATAATACAGAAAAAATATCACAGTACTCTTCAACCAAAAACCTAGCCCTAACAATCTTCGTTCTTTTCTACCCTCTGCTGAGCGATACTGTGCTGCTTCATGTACCTCGCGTACATCTGTCGGGCCTGATTCAAAACCCTCGTGACGTTGTGTTTCCTCACCATCTTATCGAAATGCATCGCCATCTCGTTGTAGTCCATTGCTTTTCCCATGATATGGTCTCGGTGCTGCATCAGCAGTGTTATGCACAAGAACATCAAAAACGGGTTCCCGCCCCCGAATTCGTTGGGAGAGGGTAAAAGAGAAGAAGTTTTAACACTTTCGGTGACCTCCTCGCAGGAATTGGTCATGGCAGGTACGGTTCCGTTGGAAGTAGGTAGCTCCGTGGTTGGAGGTTTCGAGTCGACCTCATCTGTAGCAACTTCAGGTGCGGGTTTAGCCTCTGGTATAGTGTCAACTGCTTCAGGAGCGTCGAAATCTATGTCGGCTTGCTCGTCTGGCGTGTGGGTATTCAGCTTATTCACGCTAGGTGTTTTTTGATGTAAAGGATTTTCCCACACGAAAACATCATCGCTCTTTCTTTTATCTTTTAACTCCACTTCTTTAGTTACAGTACTATCGTTTTCGCTGGCTGGGGATTCCGACAATCTGTCTACAAACTTGTCACCAAACACTGTTCTATCTAAATTTTCGAGCTCTAAACGCAATTCTCTAGTTACTGAAGTAGTTAATGGGAAGTACTCTTGTGAATCGTCTGGGCTGGTATCGTCACCACTGTTGGAAGTCGAAGAATAATGTCTGGAAATACTTGAGCTCTCTGAATCGTCCAGACTGGATTTAGTGAGCATTATTTTTGGTTTTTCCGATGTTTCGAGCTTACTCACGCTACTTAAGTTAAGGAATTCGTTAAGATTTTTTACCAGGCGGCCCTAAAACACAAGAAAATAAAATTAATAAAGAAAAAGCTCCTCTAAAATATATAGCTACTTTCAGTTCATTTTTTTATGTTTGTTAAATTCATTATCTTGATATATCTTCAAATAAAAATCAATCGCTAATAAACTTATAAATAATTATTTTGCGTGTTTTTTTCGTTCTTTTGAATGGCGAGGTTAGATTTGCCATTTTTCGCTCCGAAAAATCCTCAAAATTTGAAAAAACACATTTTTTGGTGTTTTTCTCCATGTTTTTAGCACATAAACTTGACTGTCAATAAATAAGGGTTTTTGATAGAGCTAGGTTTTTGGTAATTGATAATAATTGTGAATGATATGATATATCACTAGTTTCACCTACATTTAGCGAAAAGCAAATGGTTTCCTGAATCTCAGATTCAACGTTATTCAAAATGTAACTAATGGATTCTATTAATTAATTTATATCAATTAAACGACGTAAAACTGCGTGGTTATTTTTTACAATTGCGTTATGTTTAATAGCATTTTCACGGTGGGCATTATTTAATGAAACAGAATTTTTTTTTTCAAATAAATCTAATTTAATCTGGCTTTATGTATGATCTCTCGAAATGTCATGTTTCTGTAAAGCCCTAAATAATTCCTTTAAGTTATCGTAACCAGATTCACACCACGAATTTTTATGTTTGCCCTATTTGTCAAAAATAAGATGCAAGGCCAACAGAAAAGTTTGTTTTTTTATTTCACTCCCTGTAAGTCATGAGTACTTGCTGTATAGTTTATTTCACGAAAAATGGTTGAGTGCTTAATGATTGCAATAAAACCCGACCGCAAGTACCCCAGCTTAGTCAACATTAGTTGAGCAGGTAAGTATTCGGGTAAAATTGAAGTTACTGTGGAGTGTCGTTATCTTGTTTGTATAATAAATTCCTGGTAATATAAAAACGATTAAAAAATCGTATAAAATTATAAAAACGATTAGAATACATTTTATTTCATAAAGTTGTAAACATTTTAACAGTGAGTTTCACTATCAATGGTTGATCTTTTAATGACCACAATAAATTTGTTGATCGTTAAGTATTTCCTGGAATAATTATACAGGTTCCCTCTATTCTGTGTAATTTGTACAAGTATATAAAACCGATGAGAAATTTTTAAATATACATTTTGTTTCATTTAGTTGAAAGTGTTACAAGTGTTACCAGTGTTATACCTATTTATACCTATAAAACAGCATTATGTGGCGTCCGTGGAAAAACATTGATGGTGCTTCTTCCAGTGTTCCGGCAAAGAAAAAGCATTTATCTGCTGACGCTAGAGAAATCGTAAAAACAATATATAGTTCTTTACTTACAAGAGGACTTACTGCTAATACTGCTGGCAGTGAAATATCTGATTTAACGAAAATACCTCTAACCACAGTGAAAAGAATTACATCAAATCCCATTAATTCAAGATGGAAGCGTAAGGATGCCGATTCTACCAAATGTATTGACGAAAGTGATAAGGACTTAATACGACGAAAAATTTACACAATGTACGAAGAGCATCGGGTACCTACATTAGATGCTTTAAAACAACGGCTTACTAATGATGATACACAAATAAACTGTAGCCGCATTAGTCTTTGGAGGATTTTGTCTAAAATGGGCTTCAGATATCGTACAATTGACAAAAGGCAAGTGCTTATAGAGTCCCATCGTTTACAAAAGTGGCGTACTGAATATATAACTTCCATAATAAAGTACCGTACAGAAGATCGACCAATAATTTATCTGGACGAGACATGGTTTGACACTCATGAAACACCATCCAAAGGATGGTCCGATTCTTCCAACAGGTGTCAAACAAAAGCTCCATCAAACAAAGGGAAAAGAATAACAATTTTACATGCAGGATCAGAAAACGGTTGGGTCCCAAATGCCTTATGGCTTTCTGCAAAGAACATTAAAGACTCCTGCGTGGACTACCATGAGGATACAACAGCAGAGCTTTTTGAGCAATGGTTTAAGAATTGTCTTATACCTAATCTTCCTTAAAATAGTGTGATAGTAATGGACAATGCAAGTTACCACAGTCGTCAATTACATAAGTCTTCAAGTGCAAATAACACGAAAATTGAAATTCAAAACTACCTGTTAGAAAACGATATATAAATTTTGAAGAAAGTTATTTAAAAAATGAACTGTTAGAAGTGTTAAAATCATTTTCTATTAAAAAAGGATATGTTTGTGACGCATTGGCCGAGGACATGGGACATACAGTGTTACGGCTTCCGCCCTACTATTGTTTATTTAATCCCATAGAGCATATGTGGCACCAACTAAAGTCAAATGTTAGGTCACAAAATGTTTCTCCGACTTTAAGTGGTAGTGTAGTCGAATTAATAAGGAAATGTGTTGATATCTCCCCAGAAAGTTGGAAAAATTCAGTACGCCATGTAATGAACGTAGAAAATTCATATGTTACTTTAAATCACATAATTAAACCCATTGTTATTAATCCTGAAGAGTATAGCGACAGCGAAACAGAATTAGGTATTTAGGAATTCATAAATATATTTTGGTTATTTTGGGTATTTTTTTTTTGTAAATATTAACTTGTATATATTTTTCTATATTTTTTTTTTCAATTCATCTATTTTTTGTACATTATGTATTCGTTTGTATGTATATACTGTAAAGAGAACTATTATTACTGTACATTTTTAACGATATCCGATTAGGAAGAGCAAAAACTTTTAAACGCTCCAGTTTTTTGCTGACAGTCCTAAGCCTGTAAAAAGTGTGAAGGAAAGTACCTTTCTGAATTTAGATCCATATACTACTGTTATTCACGTAGAACAAAAATAAAACTAGTTTCTTCATGTTAAAAATTGTTCAATTATCAAGTATATTCACTTGAATAACCTGAAAATACCATATGAAATAATTTAATAAATTTTTATAATCGTGTATTACACAGCTACCAATGAAATATACTAAATAACAAACTTTCTGAAGTGCGACCCTGTGTACTTCGGTAGTTTATTGAGAGACTCTTGTATACACAAAAGGATCAACTCAGCTAACCATTAAGCACTCAACCATTTTTCGTGAAACAAACTATACCAATTATTCGAAAATAATCTATTACTTACAAAGGATGCCCCTTATTTTTAATATTAATTTGTTCTTTTTATGGAATAGATGAAAACCCATTTTGCAAAATATAATTTACAATATCAGATTTATCAGTGCCTACAGTTTCTCCCATATCTTGCACTATTTAGGTTAATTTACCTAAATTTGTTTACACTTTAATTTTAAAAAAGAAAAAACTTAAAATATATCAAAAAACCCTTTAACTATTTACGACAACGATAACTTATTCGAAAATAATCTATTATTTACAAAGGATGCCCCTTATTTTTAATATTAATTTGTTCTTTTTATGGAATAGATGAAAACCCATTTTGCAAAATATAATTTACAATATCAGATTTATCAGTGCCTACAGTTTCTCCCATATCTTGCACTATTTAGGTTAATTTACCTAAATTTGTTTACACTTTAATTTTAAAAAAGAAAAAACTTAAAATATATCAAAAAACCCTTTAACTATTTACGACAACGATAACTTATCACAGTATTACTTTAAAAAATTAAAACAAATCAATACAAAACGAATCGATCGATACGCTCTCAGGAAAGCCAGTCAGTGCACTATCACTGTATTTATCCCGAAATAACATTTCATTTGCGGTCAATACCAATGAAGCATAGGTAAATTCAATTCTGCCGTACCTACCGTTTAAATACATACGGAGAGAAATGTATATTTGGTTGTCTATCGACTAATCTTTCATTGATTTTTACATGTAAATCGTCAAGCTTGGGATCGGCTTGCCGAAACGGGTCTGTATAAGAATTCAACAGTCATGCATGACTTGGATCTGGGATCATTAATTTGAAAAGTGTCTTGATGCGTAGGGATTACTTAACGATCGAATTGATTGAATTCTTTTAAAAACCATGAATAAAATTTAGTCTGTATTATCTCACAGATAATTTCTTTTTATTTCAAAGAAACAAATGACATCAACCTATTACCCGCGATAATTAAGTATGAAATATAGATTAAATTAAATATTACAAAAATCTATAATATCTATAAATGTTTGGGTCTGCACTGCCGACCCTGACCGGCCGCCACTGGTTGAATTAATTTTACTCTATAGTAAAATGCAAAGCAGATCGTCACGAAATTTTCGACAAGAAATAGTTATGAGTTTACTCGACGAGGGGAGTCAGTTATACAACATGTAAACATTTCATTTAATTAGCGATATGTGCTAAAAACATACGGAAAACAAAAAAAATGAGTTTTTTCTCATTTTGAGGATTTTCCCAAGAGATTAAATGTGGCATCGGAAAGGCAAAAAGTGTATCCTTGACTATAAGTTCTGTGTTCAAGAGCCATGACCTCACCCTAGAAACAAAAATAAGGCTCCTTAAACGTTATGTGTACTCAGTGGTTCTGTACGGAGTAGAAAGTGGACATTGAAGGTGGAAACTCTATCAAAACTTCAGATTTTTGAGCTATGGTTATACAAAAGGTTCCTGAAGATACCATGAACATGCAAAGTCACCAATGAAGAAGTACTGCGGAGTATGAACACAACTGCGGATTTGGTCAACATCGTGAAGAGCCGGAAGCTGCAGTACTTGGGACATATAATGAGAAATCAAGGCAGATACGAGCTACTTCAATGCATTTTGCTTGCAAGGTAAAATTGAAGGAAAAGGCCCCAGGACGAAGAAGAATATCCTGGCTTGCTAACCTGAAAGCATGGTATAGAAAGACCTCAACACAGCTATTTCGTATAGCAACTAACAAAGTCATCATAGCCAGAATGATCGTCAACGTTCGGAACGGACAGGCACCCTAAGAAGAAGAAGGATTTTCCGGAGTTAACATGGCAAATCTAACCCGCCATTCAAAAGAACGGACAAAAATACAAGAAAAATAATTGTTTAGTAGTTTGCCAAAAATTGCCTACATAACCTAAATTTTTTTTTGAATTTTAATCAAAATAATTTGATAAAAATCAGGGGGTTTTTTGGCATTAAAATGTATGTTCATGAATTTTTTTAGATTTTTAAGCCAAAGGATTGCTCAGATTTTTTTTTTTCGAAAAAACACATTTTTTGCCATAGGGGACCCCTGGGGCCACCTAGCGAGATAAAAATTTGGCTAAAGGGGTTTTTAAATAAGTACTTTCGAATACATAATCCCAAATAGGAATTCAGCCGAGTGCACATTTTACCATCTTATCCCGTTTGATATTCGGTTTATTCTTAGCTTAACACTGAATTAACTTCGTAAATTCCTTGGATATAAAAGTTAGGAAAAGGTTAATATTGGTGTAATAAACATTATATAATCTCAGTAGGTATATGAATGTTTTTGTTTTTTTTTAAGCAACACAAATGTTAAATTTATAACTCCTGTGTACTTTTTGTCAAAAATTTACAATATACACTCATGGACAAAAATATCGAATATTTTGGAATTTTCCAATTTTTCTTGTAGTCACTATTATTTCAAAATAATTTTAGATTACTGATAATACTCATATAGTAGGCTGATGTACTCAACTGGTTTGAAATATTTTGATGTTTATTTGGACGTTTATTTAGTGGTTAGTGTCATTCGTACATTTTATTATAAAAAACCTTCTTCACTTAAAGCAAAAATCATGCTAATTCGGTTATTTTTAGTTTAATTTATTAAGTTTAATTAAATACTGTTTTTATTTAACCAAGTTTAAAATAAGTATCCTACCAATTCGACACTGCGATGAAACCCAAGTAGCACATATTGTAATTTTGTACGAGTAAGGATAGGCACAAAAAGATATCGCACGACGTCTCAGCAGAACTGAATCTATAGTTTCTAATACTCTAAAAAGGTACCACGAAACATGAAATTTTGTACGAAGGCCTGGTCAAGGACGCCCAAGGTGCACAACCGCAATTGATGACCGTTTTTTGGTTCTTAATTTTACACGAAATCGTTCATTGACATCAATGCACCTCACAAATGAGCTATTATATGTTAGACAAGTTAATGTGAGTTCACAAACAGTTAGACGAAGATCAAAAGAACAAAATTTAAAGCCCAGACGCTCCGCCAAAGTTCTACGTCTTCTCCAAAATAATAAAGCTCGTCGTTTGGAATTTGCAAGAACACATATTTAGTGGAATATCGACAACTGGAAAAACGTTCTTTTCACTGATGAGACCAGAATCCTATTATGGTAGCCAGATGATCAAAACTACGTCTATAGAAGAGTTTGAGAGCGATTCGCCAGCTGCAGTCTCGCCCAGGCCGTTAGTTTTGGAATTGATGTCATAAATCTTTGCGAAGGTATTAGTTGGGAGGTACGTACCGCACTTGTGGAAGTGATTGGACGGATGATTAGTGATTCTTACGTTTAAAACATCATGTTTTGTTATATGTTGGTTACATTGGATATGAAAGATTCACGTTAATGCACGATAATGCTCGATCACATGCTGCTGCCATAGTGAGTAATTATCTTGATGAGGTCCAAATTCGAAGATTTGATTGGCTGCCGTTTAGCCCGGATTTAAATCCAATACAGCACATGTGGGATCACCTAAAACGCAACATACGACAAAGAAATCCTGTTCCAAATACGATAGAGCAGCTTCGGCTTGCTGCACAGGATGAATGGAATGCAATTTCCCAAGGATATGTCCAAAATTTACTTGCAAGCATGCTGAGAAAGACGCAAGCAGTAATAAGAGCTAGAGTGGGGAGTACTCGTTACTGATCATACACTTCTTTCAGTTAAAACGACTTGTTTAAGCAATTTAAATTATCGTTTAAGTTTAGAGTAAAATAACCTTATTTACTTAATATTAAACATTTCGTTTTTTCACAATTTTCTCATCATAAAAACTTAAAATTGTTCATTAAACATTGTTAAATTAAACTCTATTTTACAATAAACGACTTGATTGGCCAGAATTTAATTTGAAAAAAACAAAAATTAGAAAATTCCAAAATATTCGATATTTTTGTCCATGAGTGTATTAGTCAAGGCTAAAGCAAGTTCCTTAATTATCTCTTCTCTTCTCCCTGATGGTATATGAACACATCGTTATTTGTAATTGTGGTCTTAGTTTATAAAGAAGGTTTTAATATTACCATTTTATGATAGTAATTTTTATTATATATTATAGATCTTTAACTACTAATTACTGAGGATATAAAACAACTACAGATTACTACCACCACGGATCTTACTTTAAAAACTCTCTTGTACTCAACACAGCAAGTATATTAAGATAAATATTTGACTCACCTGATACGGCCTACTTTCTTCCTCCTCTTTAATGGAATGTGTCGCGTCCAGTCTATCTAGCGAGGAAAATAACTTCTCCTTGAGATCCTTAAAATGACCGGTCCTTTTGGAATTTTTTATCAGGTTCGTCATACTGGAAGAAAGACTGGCACTTTTTCTGCTAAGCATTTGATGAGCGTTGATTCGATTATTTAGTACTACGGAGTCTGATTTTTGCTCCAACGGTGATATTGAGCGAGGCCTTAATTCGGACCTCAGGGAGCAATTCGATATATCGCTAGTTTTCGGGGACATGTCGCTATTTTTCGGCGAAAAATCCAAGTTTTTGGGAGAAAAATCACAGTTTTTGGGAGACTTCGGACTGATTTCGCCAGGTTTTTGTAAAACAGCGTCGTCCAAACTTTGATATTTGGTTTTAACGACTGAAATAGCTTTGGTTTTACTAACTGACTCGTCGAGGCTGTGGTTCTGTCTCTTAACTTGCTGGTTTTTCTTGGAATTATAACTACTAAGTGACATAGAACTGCTTTGACGTCTTAAGGCTATGATTTTCGTGTAAGCGTTTTCTCTTGGTGTTTTTACCAAAGGACTGATAGGAGGTGTTGATATGGTCGGTTGGAACATTGTGTCAAATAATTTGAGTTCTTTGTCTGGCGGATCGGCAGGAAGAGAACTCCAAAGGACTTCGAGCATGCGCAGAGAATCTTCGAAGGCAAACTCCCGCTTCATTTCGAGAAGCAACCAACGGTAGCAGAAAAGAAGATCGTCAGCCTAAAAAGTGACATTGTTTTAGTCATTGCTTTCATGTATTCACTGTTATCACCATTTTACCTGATGTATCTTCAAATAATTATAAAACTCGGGATCATAATACAAAATTCCTTCGGCTAAGTGAGTGAACTTCTGAGTCATGGCAATGCCATCTATCATAAAATTGGTGCACAACCGCTGCATCAGTGCGCAGAAGCAGATATAGGCGTGAGCTTCGTCGTTCATAGTAACCAATAGCGGGGATGCCAAATCACTCATTCCTTGACAATAGCTTACTTTGGGGTGATTGAGAGCGTAGCTAAAACATAGATAAATCATCGTGATTTTGTCAAAAATGTCACGTTCGTTTTGTTAAACTGTCAAAGACAGACTAATTTATAGATTGCTACTTTCTGAATATTGCGTGTCGATAACAATTGGAGGGAAAATTTGGAATAATATTAAAAGACCTGAATTTCTGCCATGAGAAATATTGGAATATATTATTGGAATAATTAAAAAGGTCTATAGCAAAACAATCTTAACAATACAGCTACATAACCTAACAATGAATATGAACAAATTACTCCATGAACCCCAAACATTTATCTAAATTCCCTTTCGACAATTGCACAGATCAACCGTATGCGACCCCCACGTTTCATAAAACAGAAATTTCAAAATATAAAACGCAGTGTCTTTCTCTCTATTGGATTGTCGCAAACATCTTAGCTCAATAAAGCCGTCTGTGAAATTTAAATTACCAGACAATTAAGTAATGAACAATAGTGCTTGGCTGTAGTTTTTTGTTTTTTTAAGGCGTTTGCTTTTAATGTTGAGTAATCTTATAGTTGTTATAGCATCAAAAAATACCTACAAATTGTTTTGTAAATATTAATTCCACCAGTGTTGACGTTTACTTATAAACTTACACACCATTATTTTTGTAATGACCTGAAGAAGCTTTTGAAATAATAAAAAAACGAAACGTATTCAATAAATATATTTTTTTGCCAACATAAACCTATGTATTCACCTGCTGAATAATATATATATATATATATATATATATATATATATATATATATATATATATATATATATATATATATATATATATATATTATTTTTACTTTTCGACCACTTTTGTAGGGAGGGGTCCGTAGATTTTTACCAAATTGTACCATTGTACCGTAAAAAAATGTAGCCTATTTTCTTAGTGCCGTAGGTGCCACTGGGCCGGAGATATGTCTCTCTAAAGGGTTAAAAATAGCCCTTTTTATCCTATATTTTAAGAGGTATTATATCTGAGCCCAGTGGACCGATTTTAACTCACAGGGTCTCGTTTTTATTTGTTATAATGTCAACTTTCTGATGAAATGATTTACAAAACCGCAAAATATAAGTTTCATTTTATAGGTCAAGAAGATCGAAGAAAAAACTTGAAAACCTTAGGATTTTCATTGAATTGTTAAAATTTAATCAAACGAGAAAAAAATTGTAGAAACCGGTAAATTAAAGAATTTTTAAATACCTTTCAAGCGAGCACTGGTAAAGCATCCCTTCGTAAAGTAAATGGGCCTTGGATCAAAGAAGCATATAAATGAAATGAAAATGGAAGATCTTATAGTTACGTATTTCCAAATCTGTTAAAGATAATCCATGGTTAGGAGGATAATCCAAGGACTCTAATCATCCATAATCCATTTAGTCATCCATTAGTCTGCCATAAGTCCGTCAGAAGGAACAACAACTAGGAGTAACTGCTTATTTCCATTTTAAGATAGACAACAATAAAATTATAAGACCAATGATACATGAAGACAAGATGATAGAGCATGATAGAGCAGTCCAATGTGTGAAAGGAAAGATCATTATTTTTTTCTTCTGTAGAGAAGAGAAAGAAGAAGTTGCTAATACCTTATTCATTCACACTAAAACCAATAGAACATGGTTTATACAAAAATTATTACGCTTACCTGACGGACATCTTCGGGAAGTACAACATGCGAACTGATCGGTGGTTGCAAACGAAAAGGACGCGTATTTGTTACTCCGCAGCTAAAGCGTATGATGAAATCCAACTAATCAACAAAAGAGATTCTATAAGACGCTTGCGTCATCTCTCAAGGATCCTTTGACCAAATCAAATTTAATGACCAGACACTCGCCGAAATAAGTT
Source organism: Diabrotica undecimpunctata (assembly GCF_040954645.1). NCBI lineage: Eukaryota > Metazoa > Arthropoda > Insecta > Coleoptera > Chrysomelidae > Diabrotica > Diabrotica undecimpunctata. The sequence continues at coordinate 32,134,912 of NC_092810.1, forward strand.
ATACGGGGATAGCATAAAAATTACGGCGTGAATTAAAAGAAATTAAAAATTGTAGGTTCTTTGGATCGTTACACTTTCTACTATAATTTGGTTATATTTGCACATAAATGTATTAATTCAATAAAAACAGATACAAAAATAAAATACTCACGTAGTAAGAATATTGAATAAAGAAGCGATGTTTTGATTATCGTCGCTACCAGCATAGAAAGGATGATGTCTGTCAGTTCTTAGTACATCCTTTCTAACCATTCCAGTCGTATAGGCCAGTTCTCCCAATACTTGGCCTTGAGCAATTGCAGTCTTCCAGGTTTCTTTTAAATTTACGTATTCCGATGCTTTCTTCTTGATGTAGTCCATTCGTTCTTTACCAGTCATGCCGCTGGGATACACGTTCAGCAAATGTTTCCATACTACTTTTCTAGAAGCGACACATCATATATATAAGAACAAGATTGAACAAAAAAGAATATACATACCTTAAACTAGGTTCAATTCCTCCAAAATAGATGACAGATCTCAGTTCTTTGGCATACATTATCTGTCCTACTGGATCTAAAAATCTCCGAAATTCCGCATCGGATAACGGAGGTCGGGGTGGCTGTAAGGTAGTATTGCCATCTTCTCCGAAATTGAATGCTCTCTGAACCAGATTAAGAGTTTTTCCCACCTAGAAAATACCTTGTATAACTTCTTTTATTTAACCTTTAAACTATCAACGTTCCCATTTTGGGAACACCTATTAAAATATTTTTTTGGGATTGTTTATGCAATTATTTTTGTAAATCGCACTACATATGTTTTGTAAAGGTAAGGGGCTTGCTAGTTTATAAAAAAATTTACTTAGATTTGGGTTCATTTTCTTAAAAAAAAAAGTAAAAAGCATAAAAATTCAATTTTTTTATTCGTTTTAAGCTTTTTGTCATCAAGTCCGCAAAAATTATTCTATTGCTGTTATTTTTTCAATTAAGGTAGTCAATTGACTACCTTAATAAATAGTTTATACTGCGCTTGAATTCTTTCATTACTTTTTGAAAAAAATTGTCGTCAGCCATGTCCCAAAATGGGAACGTTGGCATCATTGAGTACATAATATACCCTAATAAATTATGTTGTTTATGTTAGCTCGTAAATTTTCAAGGGCAATAACGATTAGGGCAATGGCCTTTCGAGTAATAATAAAAATTTAGGAATAACAAATACTCGATCAGAGCTGTTCAAGAAGGACACGTGTGCACTTAACTTTTTTTCTGTATGCATTGTTTACGCTGAGAAAATTAGAATGGATACAGAAACATTTTTTGGGCAAGTTTAGAAAAATAATTTTTCAATTGGGGTCTAATTCATCAGTTTTTCTTAAGTCTTCCTTCTTTCTTGAAGTAAGTACATAACTAAAAATAAAAATCTATTGGTTCAGTTTCTTTTGATACATATATCTTCATATTTTTTACTAAGAGCACAGAAGGCTTTTTAGAAAAAAACAAAATATGTAAAATAAGACAGTCTTATTTTACATGTACCGTTCTCTTGAACCATGTTTCTTAGATATTTCATTGTTTAAGGAAATCCGTACGCCGACACAGACTATTACAGGATGCTTTGGAAGATGTGGAAACCTCAATATCCTCTGACAATGATGTTGTAATACTTCCTCCCATTTCAGAAGACCGAGATATTGATAGTGACGAGGACATTCTTGAGGACCAGATTTTGGACGTGGTTGACATGTCAATAGAGGTTTCTGGGGAGGTAGAAATTCATGATGGTGATACCGAATCAGATGACGAAGGAGAATCAGTTAGAAGTCAAGCACCACAAAAATGGAGGAAATCTGAAAAAATGGCAATCCAGCAAGAAGCCCAAGATCCACCTAAAGTAGGAGCCGAGCATATGGGTAAAACGGAGTTTGAAATATTCTCTTTGTTTTTTACTCCAGAAATTATTAGTTTTATACGCAATCAAAGCGAAACTTACGCTCGAAGGCAAAATTTTCATAATTTTACAGTTTCTGATGAAGATATTCGTCAGTTTATTGGCTTGCTCCTGATTAGCGGATATCATAATCTACCCGGTGAAAATGACTACTAGTCAACGGCGGATGACATGCAGGCTCTAATTTTTCCGAAAACAAGGAGCCATGAAAAATTCAGAACAATAGAAAGATATTTTCACGTTTGTGGCAACTCTAATTTAGCTAACTCAAAAGTAGCTAAAGTTTTACCACTTTTCGAAAAATTAAAAATTAATATTCAGCAGTTTGGAGTTTTTCATAAACATGTAAGCATTGATTAATCAATGGTTCCATATCACGGCCATCACTTGGCTAAAATGTTTATAAAAAATAAACCAATTAGATTCGGATTCAAACTATGGATGCTCTGTGGAAATGATGGATATCCATATAACTTTGAAATTTACTGCGGAAAATCGGGAAATCAATCAAACTCCCTTAGGAACTCGAGTTGTAAATAATATGTTAGAAATTCTGCAAAATACGAACAGATATGTTGTATATTTTGATAATTTTTTCACCAGCTACTCCCTTCTGAAATCTTTATCAGAAAATGGTCTACGGGCTTGTGGTACAGTTCGAGAAAATAGCATCAACAAATGTCCGTTAGTTTCATCATCAACCATCAAAAAACAAGATCGAGTGACCTATGATTACAAATCAGATGGCGATGTTATTTGTGTCAATTGGAATGACAATGCTCCTGTAATCATCATCATCCTCAATCAGCCCTGAGTTGTCCATTGTTGAACATAGGCCTCCTCTAGACTTTTCCATCTGCTTCTGTTCTGCGCCTCTGCTATCCAATTGGTCACGATTCTTTTGAGGTCGTCGGTCCATCGCGTTGGGGGTCTTCCTCGGCTTCGCTTGTCAGCCCGTGGTCTTCACTCAAGCAATTTTTTTGTCCAACTGTCGTCTTTCATTCTTGCAACATGTCCTGCCCATCTCCATTTTTGCCTTGTAATATGTTCGATAATATCTTCCACTCCGGTTCGTCTACGAACTTCCTCGTTTCTTATTCTATTTCTTAAGCTTATTCCAAGCATTGATCTCTCCATCTTTCGTTGTGTCCTTCTCAATTTTTCGGCTGATGTTTTTGTGAGAGTTAAGGTTTCTGCTCCGTATGTGAGGACTGGTAGAACGCACTGGTTAAAAGCTTTTCTTTTTAAATGGATCGGTATATTTGTTTTAAATACGTCTCTCATTTTTCCGAATGCAGCCCAACCCAGACTTATTCTTCTGAGTAGCAAATACACATATTTTTCCACAAGTTCTATGTTCGACTTTTCGATTTCTATTAGCTCATTGGGGACGAGATTGGTCATCATTTTTGTTTTTCCATAGTTTATTTTTAAACCGACTTTCTGGGTTACTTGCTGTAGTTGTTGTAGCATAACTCTGGCTTCTCCTAAGTTGTCTGTTATGAGAACAATATCATCGGCATATCTGAGATGATTGAATATCTTTCCATCGATGCTAATACCCTTTGATTCCCAATCTAGCCGTTTAAATGCGTACTCCATAACTGTTATAAATAGTTTTGGCGACAAGGTATCTCCCTGCCGCACCCCTCTGCCAATTTTTATCTTCTCAGTCATGCAATGGAGGTTAACGGTTGTTGTCTCATTTTCGTATATATTTCGAATAATATTTGCATACCTGTGATCTATTCTGCATTCTGATAGTGCTTTTAAGATAGCAACTGTTTCGACCGTATCAAATGCTTTGTGGAAGTCGACAAAGATAAGAGCAAGGGGTCTGTTATATTCGATAGACTTTTCAACTAGAGTTTTAAGGCATTGCAAATGGTCGTTTGTTCCGTGTCCCGCTCGAAATCCTGCCTGTTCTTCTGATTGATAGAAATCGAGTTTTGCTTCTAATCTGTTTGTCAGTATTCGAGTAAAGAGCTTGTATAGGTGGTTAAGCAAACTAATTGGCCTATAGTTTTCGAGATCTGATTTATCCCCTTTTTTGTGAAGGAGGATTGTAACCGAATTCTTCCATTTACTTGGAATGTTTTCACTATGCAGACATAGATTAAAAAGTGTTTGGATTCGGGACATCAAAAGTGGACCTCTTAGTTTAATTGTCTCAATGACTACACCATCTTCCCCCGGAGCTCTATTATTTTTCATATTTTTGAGGGCATGTTGAATTTCCTCTCGTGATATATCTGGTATATCCTCCAATCCTACATTATGTACCTTTTGTATTGGTTGTTCGATGAGCTCTGGAATAACTTGACTTTTATATAATGTTTCATAGAAACTTTCCACTATATGTAATATGCTTGGTTTATCTGAGATAATATTTACATTTTTGTCTTTAAGTTGGAAGATTTCTTTTTTGCCATTTTCCATTTTTCTTCTCAATGCTTTCATGCTTTTGTTGTCTTCTATAGTTTTTATAATTTTCTCGTTGTTGTATTTTCTAATATCCCGTCTGATGGCTTTAGAGATTTCTTTATTGATGCTGTTTATATCTTGCGAGTCAACATTTCCTTGACTTCTCAGCATTCTACGGTCTTCCATTTTTTGTTTCGTTTCTTTACTAATTTTTTGTTCTTTTCCATGTTTAGGGCCAAATTTTTCCTGAGCTTGTGTTAATGTATCTACTATTTCTTCGTTTAGGTTATTTACGTCTTCTCTTGTTGTATTTCTGAGTAAGTTACTGGTGATATATTTTTCAAAGTCAAGTTCATTCGTTGGGCGCATCCAAGGTTTGAATTTTTTACTTTTTGCTCCTGTAATAGTCGCAAGTAATTATTTTGTAGTAACCCCTGTTCAAAATACAACCAGAAGAGTGAAGTCTGAACATAAAAAAGATGTAACTCAACCAATTTGACAAGACAATATAACATTGGAATAGGTGGTGTTGACCTTTTTGATCGTTTAGCTGCTTCTTATCGTCCCCGACTTAGATAAAAAAAATGGTGATGGAACTTGTTTGCTCATGCATTGAATTTGGCGGTTGTGGCAGCTTTTCGCTTTTTTCAACATGTGAATGCAGGAACAAATATAACACAACTTGAGTTTCGCAGAAACGTTGCCCTAGAACTTGTAAAAGCAGGATCAGGTCAAAGAAAAAGAAAAGGCGGTCCATCTGCCCCTGTTCTAAGCGACATAAAATTTGACGGGATAAATCACATTCCCGAGGGCACTAGCCAAGGGCGTTGTGTTGTGTGCTATAACAATACTATACTAAAATTCAATAAGCTATGCAGGAGACGTAAACATTAGCAGGTATAGGCCTCTAACAGGATCGCATTTAGTTTTAGAACAATCTTTTCGTTTGGTCAAAAGTATTAACTTGTAAAATACGAAATTTATATTTTTAATTTTGCAAAAATTCGAGACAAACATCTTGATTGTTTTTAGTTGATATCTGACAATAGGAACCATTCATACAGGGCGAGAAAAACCAAGAAATTATTTTTTATCTCAAAAACGACCAACAAATTTTATTTACCTAGAGGGTGTTCTCAAAAAGTTGTTTGTACGATTCGACAAATTGTCTCTATTGCAAAACGGTTAGTTTTTTGCAATAAAATACAAAGTGATTCATAATTTGTTGAGTTCGGCGTAAATATATGGCAGAGATCGAGATATCGGCTACTTGTAAACATTATTCGGATAAACTAGATATTATGTCACTAGCATCAACGCTTATAACAAGTGGTTCAACATGTGTTTCAATTATGTTGTCCAGCCGCCATATTTCCTTTTCTACTTTTTCTTGAACATCTAAGATGCCGTTCTTCCATATTTCTGGTGTATCTTTCTGGATCTTAATAATATACTGTTACTATCGGAACGAGCAGATAAATTTTGAACGACAATTAAAACTTTAACAATTAAAATACAATTTTATCGTTGTTTACACGCCCTGCATCGCTTATTGAAATTTAGTATAGACTTCATGCAGTAAATGTGAAAAGCGACTTCCTAAAAATGAATGTTTCGACCAATTTCATACACCTAATAAATAATTGTTTTGTATTTTATCTTATTTTTACTTCTACTACTGGACCATATGTTGTGCCCATCAAATTATTAAAATTCGTTGATGAAGATGTTATGAATATTAAACTAATGACACACAATTTGAGTTTAGAAATGGTATGGCCACAAGAGATGCTTCGTTTGATTTGAATGTGTGAAAGGAAAGATCATTATTTTTTCTTCTGTAAAGAAGTGAAAGAAATAAGATAAATGTAATTTTCTCTTATAATTTACCAAGCCAACGTTCAACTCAAGACTTACCTGATTAAAAATGCCATGAAGTCTGGGCGCAGGTTTAGCTTCTTGACTTGTAACAGTTCTGATTTGCGTAATAATAGGCACATTTTGTTTAATCTCCCAGTCGTCGGAGCTTTCTTCGAAAGGTTTCAAATCCACCCTTAAGGACAGACAAGGTTCAGTGTTGCTTGCCACCGAGGCATTGTGGGCTCTGAAAAAAGAAACAGTTTTTTTGAAGCGAAACTTGTATACTGGCATTGTATTACTTTTTGCTCTAAATTTTTATGACATATCTCGTTTTAAAATAATTATTATTGACATATCTCGTTTTAAAATAATTTCATATAAATACAATTATTATTTTTAAACATCTTATTTAGTTTAAGTATATAATAATTAAATTTACTAGGAATGATATTTATATTTTATTACTATTCTAAAACAATTTTTAATTGAAGGTGATTAATTGGCACCATCGCACTTAAAGCAACGAAATCATATTCGTTGCAGAGGCGTACCAAAATAAAATTTTAATTATTTATTTAAACACATAAGTAATTACGTAAAAATTAAATCTAAGAACGATATAATTATTAAATTATCATGTGTCTTTTGACAGGTATCTTATAGTTGTCTAACAAAATAAAGTAAAATTTAATTGTTATTATAGAGTGCAGCATTTGTAAATTTCTTGAAATCCCCTCGTATATGTATTAAATTGAAATCCCCTCATATATGCATTATAATAACGAAGAATTTTTTCCATGTTTCTGAGTTCGTATCTTTTAAGTTAAAATACCCGAAATATATTTCAATTCCTTCTTAGGTCGGCTCGAGTTAATATAAACCATCTTAGAGTTTTTATTTATTTCGCAGCTGAGTATGTTCCTCGATATTTCTTTGTTCAAACCGCCCAATACTGCGTTTTCAAATTAATAATTTGCGTCTTAATTCCAGTTTATACGTTTTGTTTATACAAAGATTGTGCGAATGAATTTTAAAGATAATTTTATTTATTTCATCACTCTCGCTGGGTGATGAAATAAGGGTTTGATACATAAACTTAAATCATTCATGCCTAAACAATATTCAAATATATTACAATCATATCTAGCGAACAGACATTTTAGAGTTAAACAAGAAGATGCATACACTGATCTCAAGGTTATTGAAGCAGGTGTTCCACAAGGGAGTGTATTGGGTCCAGTCCTATACCTAATATACACGTGTGATATACCTGAACTAGAAGACGACACCATAAATACCTTCGCAGATGACACTGCTGTCTTAGCGGTAAGTGACACCGTCGAAGAAGCTACAGAAAAACTACAAAATTCAATAAATAAAATCCATGAATGAACCAAAAAATGGAAAATTAAGCTGAATGAAAATAAATCAGTACATATAAATTTTACCAATAAGAGAATTAATAATATTCCAATTCGAATAAATGATGTCCAAATGCCTATTGCAACATCAGCAAAGTACTTGGGGATCACTCTTGATGCGAAACTTCGCTGGAAAGCTCACGTGAAGAAGAAAAGAGAAGAACTAGGCATCCGCTACAAGAAATTGTATTGGTTAATGGGAAGACATTCCTCTCTATCCATAAATAATAAACTCCTAATCTATAAACAAATACTGAGACCAGTATGGACCTATGGCTGCCAACTCTGGGGCTGTGCCAAGCCTAGTAACATCAAAGTAATCCAGATATTCCAGAATAAAGTGCTGAGGAACATCGTAGATGCGCCTTGGTACGTTAGGAACAACGACCTCCACCGGGACCTCAAGATAGAAGACGTCAATCAGATAATCAAGAAATTTACAGGGAGCCATGAACAACCGACTCCATCATCATGTAAACGTCGAGGCTATCCAGCTCCTCGACAATACGAAACTAGAGAGAAGGCTCAAAAGAACAAAGCCTTTTGAACTGGTATAATGAGTGAGTGAAAAGCAGAGTAAAGTGTTGTGCGAGTATGCATGCTAAATTTAATGCTAGTTATTAGAAATAATAGGAAAGATACTAATGAGTAGACACCTAATTTTAAGATTTAATAAGTAATTTAAGTTAGAAACAAATTGATAATTGGTGTTACTGACCAGATTTTAATGTAAGTACACTTCTGTGTCTTTAGTAAAAAAAAAGCCCTCGCTGGAGCTGCGGTCAAGAGTGATAGGCTTCAGCGTTATGTCTAAATTCACGTCGAATTTGTAGTTTTCTTTTTTTTTGTCCCTTTTCAGGGAAATCTTCGTCTTACGTTATGGAAAACAATTTTAGTAGCAGTTAATCGTAGCAAATTAATGTGTATGCCGTCTAATTCTACCTGTTCCTGTTTTTTAAGAGGCAAAGCCACAAGTTTTGTGTTCAGTGCCGGCTTCGGCCTCAAATGGTCGGTCCAATTCGCAGTGTGAGATGCAGTCCTTATGTATTTAATCGTGTCCAGAGAGTTCAACCTCAAATAGATGTAATTTACCAGAATTTTAGAGTTCAGCCCCAGTTATGGATTCAGAAATTTAATGTGTGATTAAGTGAAATCCACGTAACTTTTGTTTAAATTTTAAAGTAAAGACAGACATTTTTTTTAAATAATATTTTGCTTTCGTTAGAATTTAAAAAATTGTAATATTTAAAATTGTAAATTTTAGAGTTTGACTTTAGCTGTCAATTTATTTGTTCAGCTTTTTTTTTTAATTTAATGTTAACTTATGACAGCTCGTTTTATTATTTTTGATATTAATTTGTTTTGTTTTAAAAAAAAAGGTTAACCTCCATGTAATAATAGTTTTGAAAGTTTTTGTAGCAATTTCCCATTGTAAACAGATAGGACACATGTGAGTTTTTCTTTATATTTTTGTACTTGGTAACTATTGATATAGTAATTTTGTATTGTCTTATTTTTTTAACTAACCCTTTTTTGAGTTTCATTTGAAAAATATATGTTTTTCATTTTTAATAATTATTTCTATAGTTACAACTAGCTGTTGTAATGGTTATAATTAGGCACCTCGAAGTGGCTCCCTTTTTAAATTACTAGAGGTATTTCCTGTTTCTTTTTGTTTTGTTTGTCCCAAGAGATTCATGACCTTTTGTTTCATTTTTCTGTAGTTGCCCCAATCCAACCCCCTTGTCATTTACTTATCCACGACCCCAGCTCTCCTAACAAACCCTGAGTGCCGTTCGCACAAGTATCAATTATTTTGCTTGCCCTATCTCCGCCCCAATAATTTCAGTCCCCAATTTTCTACCCCTAATAGTAATACCCCATGTGGTAGGCAAAATATTTCGTTACAAGAGTACCTAATGCAGTAATTAAAAAAGCAGAAAACTTTGCAAAATACTTAAGCTGGACATTCACGTTCCGACTTGCGGTCCCACTTAGTAGGACTACTAGTTGGATATTCGTCTCCACTCACGCTCCGACTTGCTATTCAACTAGCGGTCCAACTTCAGTTCTAGTTTGTTTTCACGACGGTGTACATCGCTTAACCAAAAAATGGGGGCAAAAACCCATTCATATAGACGATACTGTGAAACAATCAATTCGAAGAAAAGTTCATTCATTGTATTTACAAAAAAAGATTCCTACTTGGGATAAACTTTTAGTAGACATTAATGAAGACGAATATTTGCCAAACATTAAAAGAGATAAATTGTGGAAAACTTTACGTGAATTAGGAGTCGTTTATGAGAATAACAATAGAAAATCTGCGCTCATAGAGGAAGAATGGGATTATTTGTTGGGGAGGCAATATTTAAGGAAATTTGAAAATTAAGGAGAGAATGCAAAAATATTTTTTATTTAGATGAAACATGGATAAATGAAGAGTATTTTGCAAAAAAAAGTTTGGCAAGATAAACTGGTTACAAATGCTCGTCAGGCATTGATAGAAGGTTTGTAAACGGGCTTAAAATTTCCAAATGGAAGGTCGCCGTTTAATTATCACTCATATTGGAGGAGCTAAAGGATTTGTTGATGGAGGCTTGCTAGATTTTATTTTTATTTCAAATTCTACGAAGGACTACCATGAAGAAATGACTGCTCATATTTTTGAGGAATATTTCAGTCAAATGATAGATTTATTACCAACCAATTCTGTAATTGAGTTTATTAAGGCTATATACTGGAACCAGAAAGCAGTAGTAAAGGTGAACGATATAGAAACAAATAATATACCGATTGCGAGAGGGGTCAGGCAAGGATGCGTCTTGTCTCCGACGCTTTTCAATGTGTACTCACAGGTCATATTCAGAAGAGCCTTATGGGAAAGAAACGAGGGAATAAGAATTGGTGAAGAAATCATAAACACCATGAGATTTGCAGATGACACGGTAATTATGGCTGAGAGTATAGAAGAACTACAAACTTTACTAGATGCAATAAATAGTGAATGCATTCAAATGGGACTTGACATCAACACAGATAAGACCAAACTTATGATAGTATCAAGGAGTCCAATAAATAATGAACAACTAACCCTTGGTCGACAGCAAATAGAGAGAGTGACAAAATATAAATATCTGGGAGCTTACATCAACACAGAATTAGATCCAAACCAAGAGATCAGGGTACGAATAGAAATGGCAAGGGCAGCGTTCTTAAAATTCAAGAAATTGTTCTGTGACACAAATCTGAATACTGAGCTGAGACTGAGGTTTGTTGAATGTTACGTCTGGTCCCAACTATTGTACGGGGTAGTAACATGGACGTTAAAAAACGCAAATAGTTAAGAAGCTTGAAGCCTTTGAACTTTGGATATACCGGAGAATGTTGAGAATTCCATGGACTGACAAGGTCTTCTTTTTCTTCTTCTTCTCGTAGCACTACAACCCGGGGTGGGTTTTGGCTGACTGCATAACTTGCTTCCATCTTGAACGGTCGTCCATAATAGTTGGGTCAGTGGGCAGTCCCATTATTCTTAGATCTGACCATATATTGTCTCTCCATCGCATTCGTGGACGTCCTAAGGGTCTTCTTCCTGTGGGGGCTTCCTCCCATAATAATTTGGCAAGGCGGTTATTAGGGAGTCTATGGACATGGCCAGCCCATCTAAGACGTTGGGATTTAATCTCTTGGACTATATCGCTCGCTCTATACATCTGCTTGACCTCAGCATTTGTTCTGATTCGGTATTGGTTGCTATTAATGTCGTGATAAGGCCCAAAAATTCTTCTGAGGATTTTCCTCTCAAAACATCTAAGTAAGACAGGGTCACCAATGAGGAAGTGCTGAGAAGGATGGGTCGAGACAAAAAATTGTTGACCTTGGACACATACTGAGGAATGATAAATATAGTCTTCTGCAGGTCATCATGCAGGGTAGAGTCGATGGCAAAAAGGGAATAGGTAGAAAGAGGAAGTCATGGCTGCGAAATATTCGAGACTGGACAAACATGACTGTAGACGAATTATTCCACGTTGCAAAAGACAGAGAAACTTTTAGAAATGTGGTCGTCAACATCCGTTAATGGAGACGGCATAGAAAGAAGAAGAAGAATTCTGTAATAGTCATGAACAATGCCAGTTACCATTCAAGATTAAAGAAACCGTTACTTAACACTAAATGGAGAGAGCAAGAACTCTTGGATTGGCTAATAACCAAAGAAATAGTAGTGCTAGCAGAAGGTTTACTGAAAAAAGAGTTATTGCAGCTATGCAAATAATATTCACCAAAATTTAAGAAGTATAGTGTAGATGAAATAGCAAAAGAACATGGAGTTAGTGTTACGATTAACACCTTATCACTGTGAACTTAGCCAAATAGAACTAATCTGGGCTCAAATGAAGGGATATGTCGCGAGAAATAATACTACATTTAAACTTCAAGATGTTTGTCAACTATTATCTGACTCCATATCATCAAAAGTTCATCTGACAATTGGCAAATGGCAAAAAGCGTAAGACGTGTCATAGCAGAGGAAGAAACATTCTGGAAATTCGATTATGTTAATAGAGGAAACAATGACGATGGTGCCTCCTTTTATGATGATGATGAACTTTATTTAGGTTGTAACGAATATGTTGTCTACCACATACAGTATTATTATAGGGGGTTGAAAATTGGGGACAGAAATTATTGGGGTAGAGATAGGGCAAGCAAAATAAACGAAACTCGCTCGATAAAAACGCTTGATAAAAATAGAGGTAGTTTAATAAAATATGTCGAAAGTGTGGGCTAATAACGTTCATCAGCACCCATTCCAGAGTGGTCCGCATCTTCAACTTTTTTCTTTTCTCTTCTATAATTAGTCCGTAAGGAGTTTATGTTTTTAACAATTGCCAAAATTTAACGTGCCAAAGACATGGCTGATTTTGGTATTCTTGAATAAACTCTTCCAATAATTCACGGTTAATCTTTTTGAGATGACTAGTCATGACGAAAATTACTCAAATGCTACATCACAAAGCAACACAACGGACGCCAACTTGTTCACGCTTGAAAATCTTGGGTACACACGTACCGTTTTGCTTGCGCAAGCACGCTTAATTCAAGCATGCATAATTAAGATCCTTTCAATCCTCAAGCCGCCTATACAATCACAAAGCTTGCAGCAGTTGCAGCACATTTCCCTACAGACACTCAAGCGTGCTTGTACAAAAAGAATGAACAAGCATGCTGGTCAAGCTTATTATACATGTGTGTCTGTAGCCGCCTTTAGCCACATTTTTGAAGCAGTGTATTTTGTGTATGTCGAGTGAATCATTCATTAGATAAACTTTGTTTTAATGTGCAGTATACAGTAACACGAATAGTATGAGTCAATGGCAGTTAAATTCCTATTTACTATAATTATCATATTTTTCTACATCCTTGTGTATTACTTAAAATTCACCCTATCTGCCTACTGATGTTCTAGTACTTTTCATGAATAGTAATTACTTTCTTTATCGTAAAATGATATTAACTATTTATAGCACAAAAACGTATGTATCAACTCAATACATTTCATTTGTATTTACAGAATAAAATGAATAAAAAAATATGTAAACAAATACGTTTTACCGAAATTTTTATGAAATAAAACCTTTTAATTTACTAGGTTTTTATTAAAATTATTTTAAGCAAAAAATTCTTATATATAAAAAGTTGCTAAATACCCCCAGAGGGGTCCGCAAATTAATCTCGCTAGATCTATATTATGAGGTAGATCAGTCCTCATTTTCTTTATTAAATTTTCTTAATTATTTTTCTCTGCAGTTTTCTATCTCTGATTTTTTTCTCTCCGTTGCCTTACACCCACCCAGTTAAAGTGATTTGTTACGTCTTGTATCCATATAGATCTTAGTCTTATCACCAAGAGGGAAGGAAGGGCCTGCAATAATACGGCCACTTATCCATTCCAATGGTGCCTTATAGAGGGATTTTGACCAGTCAATTCGAACTGCCCTCTGCATAGATTCCATCTTTGGTGGATTATCGATATTTCTTACATCAGTGATAAAATAAAAACACATTTTTTAATGTGAAAATATTTCAGCCAACGATTCTAAGTTCGTAGAACGGGAGCAGATACCCGGCAAAGGGCTCCCAGGGTACAGGAGACCTTATATGGGAGCCGGAGTAAGACTACTGACTGATGACTTCCATCGTTGTCTGGTTGTTGTTTTTCTGTTGGTTGTTTCTCTTTGTGGTTGGTTTTGTTGTCCTGTTTTAGGTGGGACACCTCTTCAGGACGTGGTTTGTTTTTGTTTGGTGTCTTCATGTGTCGCTGCATTGTGCTTACCGGTGGTACGCGTCGGTGGCTGTAGTCATGCGGAGGAGGTGGTGTACAGGGTGGCCAGAGGTGAAAGGGTTTTGAACTAAAACGGTCATTTTCAAAAATTTATTAGTAAAAGTTATATAGTTATGAATTTAAACTGAATTTAATTAGTAAATATATAAATGTTATGAATCGCGGAGAGAACAACTGTGGCTGTAGCCTCAACAATAACCTCAACAGTATAATTGTGCAATAGGATCGGGAAACTACAGAAAACCGATCCCTCCCTGTCCGTAACAAAGCTCGAAGTGAGCTATTTAATAGTTACGGCGAAAATAGAGTGGAGTTGCCTCCAGGATATCAATGCATTCATCAAGGAGTTCGTTGTAGGCAAGGGTCAGCAATTTAGTGAGTAGGAATGGTAGTTTGCGTTTGGGGTGTCTGTTGAATACATTACCAAAGACTGAGCAAGTAGTTTTAATGATATTTTGGACTCTGAAGTTTTGGCCACAGATGGTTTTGATTGTACACATAACTCCAGCTCAGAGAGGAGAGCCTCTCATTGATGGGCTGGATATTCGACAGTTGATGTATGAGGGCGTAGGGGTAGTCGTACCGTTTGTTGTTTACTCTACGCAGGATTTCCCGTTCCAATCCCAGCAGTTGTTGTGTAAGGCGGTGACTGAACATGGCATAAAGATTTGCTCTATATTTAATCACCGGCCTGATAAATATTTTGTACGTGTGTATAAGTGTACGTGAGTGTGTCCGTCCGAATTTACCACAGAGGGCATCGAGTAAACCGACTCTTCTCCTCATCCTGTTACAGGTTGCATTCAGATCGGCACTCCAGTTTACTGTTTCTGTGAAAACCACACCGATATACTCAATCTGGTTACGGAGCTCGAGTCTATCGCCCCAAAGTCTGAGGTCGATTCTTGCGGCTAAATTGTGTGTAGTGTGTCTGCTGAGATTGAGGTGTCTAAAGAGAATCAATTGTGTTTTATAAGGGTTAGATGTTACTCTCCATCTCTCGCACCACCTGTCGACCAGGTCAAGGTGATTTTGAGCAAACATACATAGAGCACCTGCGTCTCGAGATTTTGTTACGCGAGCAGTGTCATCTGCGTAGAGTAAAGTGAGGGTGTGAGTGTTACGTGGGTTGAGGAAGTCGCTATTGTATATCGTGTAGAGTATTGGTTCCAACACAGAACCTTGTGGAACTCCTGCTGTAGGAGTAAAAGAGGCTAAGAAATGACCACGCATCTTTACCGTGATTTTACGTTGAGTGACATAAGAATGGATAAGTATAACGAGTGGAAATGGCAGGCCGATGTTCAGTAGTTTCTTGACCAGTCCAGCATGCCAGACTTGGTCGAAGGCTTTTTGAACATCGAGAAAAATGCCTAATGATAGTTTACTGTCGTTTAGACTTTGAGTGATGTGTGTGAGGATTTCTGTCAATGCCGTTGAGATGGAGTGACCTTCTCTAAAGCCGAATTGAAATGTAGGGATGATATTATGTTCTGTGGTAAAGTCTACGAGTCTCTTCTTGAGGATCCTCTCGAAGACCTTAACCAAGATGTTTAGTAGTCAAATCGGCCAACAAGAGTTTAGATCGGTCCTAGGTTTGCCCTTTTTATGGAGCATAATTGTGTTTGCTTCTATCAGGTTCCTGTGGATCGAAGGGGGCGGCGAGTCGTCTTTCTATGTCTCTCTCGGTTCTTACACGGAAGTCGTGGTCAAATATGTGGTCGTTGGAGGCGATTAGTGTATTTTGCAGATGTATTTTGAAGGCGTCGGGCTTCTGTTGATGAGAATTGATAATTTGATTGTTCACCACAAGGTGAGAGCCTGTAGTATGATTATCGCAGACAGGCGGTTATATTCTGTTTTGACAAGGAGGTTGCGGGTGCGTTGAAACTGACGGAGGAGTCGTCTCTTTTGTTTTATTTTATCAATTATGTGGAGAGGAAGTGGTGGTTTTGCAGGGTTAATGACCTTATTAGGGACTGATATCTCAATTGCTTGATTTATCAGTTCGTTAATAACCGTAATACCATTATTGATACCATCAGGATAATTTAAATTACCTAACTGTGGAATATTAGCAGACTGATGGTCTTTAAAGCGGTTCCAGTTGGCGTGTTTGTAGTCTCTTATTGTATGGAGAGGATTGAGGGGTAAAGGATTTAGCACCTATTCTTTTACTAAAATAGGAATGTAATCTGAAGCGATTGAGTCGCCCATTATGCACTCGTCACCTAATATGTCGATCAAATCGTAAGTACATACGACATGATCGATGGACGACATGCCTAGGGACCCAAAAACGTCCGCTCACGGTTATTGATACGATGTAAGGGAAGGTCAAGGAGCAGGTCTGTTAGGAGGATGCCTGCACGGTTGGTTGCCGTGTCGCCAAATTGTATGTGCCTGGCATTAAAGTCTCCGATAATGATGGCCTTATTCAGGCTGGAGAAATATTCAAATCATGCTTGGGAGAGGGTGTTTGTAATAGGAGACTAGGCTGATGACTTAAAAATGTCCCATATTTAAGCATTTCCTTTTGTCTTGATTTGAGCATTTTCAGGTCAGTTGGCCAATAGTGAAAATTGTAGAGGTTATGAGGCGGTACAATGTGACTATTTTGAAAGACCAGTTGCACTTTTCTTGGCGCACAACATATCCCGGCTG
Organism: Diabrotica undecimpunctata; assembly: GCF_040954645.1. Taxonomy (NCBI): domain Eukaryota; kingdom Metazoa; phylum Arthropoda; class Insecta; order Coleoptera; family Chrysomelidae; genus Diabrotica; species Diabrotica undecimpunctata. The sequence goes on from NC_092810.1 coordinate 32,151,562, forward strand.
ACTCATTTTTGAATTTTAGTGGATGGTAATGGGGATATTTCTTGTCCACATATCTAATCGTCACTTTCAAATAATATTCAATATCTAGCTCATTTAATATAAAAGAATGAACCAGATGTAAATACTCAATGTATTTCATCTGTTCATCTCTTCTTTGTGATCTTCTATTTAGCATGTTTGTAGCTGTATTCATATGATGGAATCAAAATTTAGACCTACTAAATATAGACAAAACATTTTATAAAAGTTGTTGAATTATTTCAGAGGAGTATGTTAACAAACACTATGACACGAGATGTTTATATATTAGATAATGGTGCACATGACTGAAAAAAAAAAATGTGTGAGTAAATACTCATAGATAGAAAAATGATAAGATCATTGAATGTTCAGCACTCTTAGTTGAATATTTGTTACCAATTTTACAAAGTTTAAAGGTTATTAAAAATGTTTATCAAATATTACTAAACATCACAGATATCTAATATAATTCATTATCTGTTAAACTGATTAAAAAGCTCATAAATTATGAAAGCGGTTAGATGAGTACTATTTGTTTATAAACAATCATTAGAAATGTAAGATATTAATAATACCAATAACAAATTAAATACCTGGTTATTATTACATACTTATTGCTGCTTTAACAAATAAATTGTAAAATTTTGAGTTTGATTATTTAATGCCCGGAATAATAACCTAACTTCCTAATACCTAATCCCGAACTGCTAATCTACAATAGGTAACCATAGAAACAGTAACACAACAGTACTGTTTATAAGAGATACAGAAAGCACTGGTTTAAAAAAATTTATATGGAGAGTGGTACAACTGAGAATAGTTGTTATTAATGAGATTGGTATGTATCATTTTTTTAAGCATACATACTACAGTACAATATAACTAAAGAATATAGATGTATATAGAAGGACAGTTCAAATGGGAGATATGCTTACGGTTTATACTTCAAAACACTCCTTAAGAGAGTGACTGCATAAACTCAAACCGTGGCCGTCAGCTTAAAACTATCATGAAAGATGTAGTTAGGGGGAAGTGGGAAAAGACTATGGACCAAGCTATTTATTTAACTTATGCATCTACACCTAATCAAACTTTGATGCCATTGATTTGCAAACTGTCTTTTTTTTGTTTTTTTCACAATAAAATCTTTATTTATCTTTACTGTCATACAGTCTGTGGAACAGAGATCACAACCAGTCTTCTGTGTTAAGGTCTTGATTTTGCCTCTTTAGATGGGTCCTGATAGTTTCTTCATTGGGGATGCGGGTGAGAACAATGGGGCGCTTTGGCATATTATTTGGAACAATTATATTTAAGTTTACTCCCTCCCACAGGCCCTCAATAGTCTTCACCACTTCAGTCATCTATTTTTTTGTATACTTGTTAACACAGTTCACCCACAGGGTCCCCTCACTAAACGATGTTTTATGGAACTGCAAAAGTTCATTTTGATCTCAGATAGGAGCCTCATCAAGTGCTTGCTCCAGTTTGTTAATGATCAAATTTGCTTGAGCCCGATCTAATTGAGTATCAGGATGGTGTCTGTGTGTTACCACTATTTTGAATACTTTTGTCAGGGTACTTTATGACCTAGTCTGTTCGTTAGAGCACCTTGGTTTCGAGGGGGTGATAGTATTCTCCAGAAGTCTCTTTTTATCGTCAGGTGCTTTGTATGTCAGAAATATTGATCCATCTCTCATTCTTTTTTATAACATGTGATCAACCTTTGCCGACACTCAAAAATAACAGTGAAATATCCTTCTATATGCGTCTATATTCTTTGATATAACAATGAGATACTAAGTTCATTCAGAAATCAACTTTATCATGAGGAATTAGAAAATGGGTATTACTGATGATAGTGCAACACAGCACATAACCAGAGAAATGATTCAATATCATTTAGTTTTTTTGACGACAACTAATAAGTAGTCCATTCCAAATCCCATCTCCAACTAGACATTAAGATTTAAAGATATGCAATATTTTTGTATGGTTCTATAAAGCAACTACTCACTAGAAATTACAAATTTTCACAGTTTCATTATTAGATTTAAGATTTGATAAAGGCAGTATTAGAAATTATTGTAATATCTTCATTCACAGAGGTCACTCTTTGACCAGAAACACCAATTAGGCAATTCAAAAGTAAGTAATTCCATCTGTTAGCTTATTTTGAGAGGTTTTCTTATGGTTCAGAACTTTTGAAAATACTTAAAATAGAGCACATATGATTCAACTCCCCTTTAAGTATATATTATCACAATAAACATGTTTAGCTTATTTTATTTTCTTTATACTTAAATATGTTTTAAAAAAAGAAAATTTTAAACACAAGTTATGCTACTTTATATTTGTAAATATAATTTTAATATACTATATAAGCATTGTGAAGTAACACCAAACACCTTGATTTTTTTATTGAAAAGTCTTCTATGCCACTATTTACCAAATGTTATACCATTCACTTGTATAGTAAACAACATATTTATGTAACATATGTGATTTTTCTTTGCTATTGTTTGTAAATATTACACAAGGCTGAATAAAAAATAATAAATACAGTAAATAATATTATACATTCAATCCTAAGTAAACTTGAGACCATGGCATTACACATTTGGAATTTCCATTATGAAATAAAATTTTGAAAATGTTCCTAGAATATTTATATTTCTGTAAAATACCTACCTTATACTGGAGCAACCATAACAGACTAGAAGGATAAGTGTCAAACCAATATTTTAAGCATTTTTAAGTGAAACAAAAACTTACTTTAAAAAGGCAGCATCCAAATCCCAATCAGAAAGTATAGGCATGTATGTTTCATATCCATTTACATCATATATTCTGAAACAAACAGTGAAGTCCCCTTTGAGATCAAAGGCTTTTGCCAAAATGCTTTGCAACACTTCAAAAGAAGTTATTTGGGGATCTACACTGAACTTTCTCATTTCTGGTGGCTGATTTCTTTCACATTTCTAAACAAAAATAAATACAACTGTATAGTGATCATACTGTAATTATTACGGACAATTATAATATATTAAATAAATAGCTTTATGCATGTACCAATAATAAAACAATCCTACCTTAACTTTCACCCTTACAGCTTCTCGACTGTATCCAAATACTCCTGACATATTAACTGATAATTTTAATGAAATATTAAATAGATGGTTCAATTACATACAGAAAGGAATGAACATTTTTTTATATTAAACTTTTCACTATGTTCAATACATCACACCATACTCCAAGATTTATTATCAACTGTAAATTAATATTTCAATTTGTTACTGCCATTCTCAAGTTCTCAACCACTAACCACTCAAAAACAACTGGTAAATGTCACTGTCAGCTATCAGAATGTCAATTATTATATTTTTTTTATTGTAGACAATAGTAGACCATTTATTTCGATCTTATACATTACATTTATGTTTTACATTTAAACTATCAACTATCTACTGTTCCAAAAATAGAACGATAATGAAAATTTTAGTTTGATAACAATATCCTTGACTAAGGTATAGGTTTATGTATCAGTGTTTTGATAAATAAGTCTTAATTATATTTATCGTGAGTAAATAAGAAACATAGATGCTTCTAAACGATGATTGTCATATTTATCTATTAAACAAAGTTATTAACTGAAATTTGCTCCAGAGATTTTATTTCTTTAAATCCATTTATGCAGATTTCGTAAATTGCCGCATAGGCAGGTCTTCAGTTTGACTAATCAAGTAATCGTAAAGGAATCATGTGACAGCAATACTAACTTTTTATTTGTTAAATTGCTCGGAAATTCTGACAAGCATCTTCGTTTCTTTTTCTGCGATCTTAACAAAGTTATTTTAAATTTATTCTCTAAATCTTCGTTTGAATAATATTTGTTGTTGTTAATAATACTTTCGCAAATGTATAATAGGTTTAGAAATAATTATTTGTAATTTCAACACTACTTTTTCATCGATTAATTCAAATGAAGGCGCCTTTATTTGACAAATGTCACGTTAGTTGTCGGTTAGCTTCGCTTGCGAACCAGGCCATCGTTCCATTTTCACTCGTTCATTCGTTCTCTTCTCGTCGCAACACAACATCATGGCGGACGCATCCAAGGCACAGAAGTTGAAGTTAGCAAATTCCAGGAAAAGGGTAAGCATTTTTTATTCAAAGTTGCTTTAAGATACTGTATATTGTTTGTAACTTATTTTGAGGTAATAATTTTATCCTAATCTTAAGAATATTAGAGTTTTCGCTGATATCGTCCGGCCACATCATCGGCGTCCTTTGGTAGCCATATTAGTTTCTGCAGAGTTTTTTGATTTTATCAGTTTATTCATAATTCGGCTTCATAGTTTTAAGTAAAAAGTTCATTTCTATTTGTAAGAACAAAAATGTGTTCCTATTATATTGGGATAATATTAATATTTTCAATAGTTACAACTATTCAAACCACCAAGGGCGGGCCGGGCACATGGAATTATTTCGTTCGTTTATTAAAATATAAGTATATTTCATTGCGTTTTAAGTTAGTTATTGATATTAAATGTTTTTAATATATTTGTTTCAATTGAAACTTGCCGGTTTGAATTAATGTATTTTTCCATGAGCTCAACGGACTTCATGACGCCACAAAGCCATTTTATATTTTATGATAATCAATTATTGCAAATATTTTTTAAAAGAAAATGGAAATGCAGGAAGTGTATGAATTTTATATATTACGTTTATATATAATTTTGAGCGTATTTTGTATTCTTTTATAACTTTGCCGATTATCTGAAGTAAATTGAATTTGAATACATTTATTGATTTTGCATGTTATGGATATTGAAGTGTAAAACTGCTTTTATATATTTTTAAATTTTATTATAAAGTCTATTTTAACCATAATTGTTTATTTTCTTATCATTTTATCGAGGAATTTTAGGTAATGGGCTCCAATCTCCTAGTTTTCTGGCCTTTTTTCAATTAACTTTATTTTTGACCGGCCGGTTTCTATTTTATTTTTCTTGTATCTTAGCTTTTGTGTATTATTTCCTTCGTCTTGTCGGCTTACTATAGTTTGTATATTTTGTGTCCTCAATCGAGATTCTGACCATACTCCTCCTTTACCATGTGCTTTTTTATCTGAATCGCACCTGATCTGTTTTTTTTTTCGTTTCTGATTTTCATATTAGTTTTTCATCATTGGTGGAGGAATTGTAAAACTTTATTTTTTTATTTAACTTGCCTATCTTTATTAACTTTATTTGTGCTCCCTTATCTATTCTTAATAGTTTATATTATTGTCCAGGCTTTTTATGTGTTGCTTCTTTTCCATACAATTTTGTCCTATCCTATTGCAGTCCAACTGCATCATTCCATCTGGCTCCATCATTGTTTTTAGTCTTACTCATTTTCTTTGATTCTTGTTTGTCCCCTTCTCAATCTCAATCTTGCCTTCTAACCTATTTTCATTTACATTGTATTTGACATTGAGAATGATTTTTAAACTCACAATTATGAATGCAAAACACTTGACAAAATATGACCCAATCTATACTTTGTAACAGATCTCTATACAATAGAAATTGCTAACATTTATTATATACAGTATTTTTCTGGTGCCGGTTTTTTAAGAATAATATGTTTACTATTTGGTTTTAATCTTAATCATGCGATTTGCATATGGAATGAGCAGAAAATCAGTGTATTACCCTTTCTTATTCTTCAAATATTTGTATAGTATTTATAGATTTTAGTTTTCTGAGTTAAAATCGTAGTCTTTTGCTCTTGTATTAAATCTGTGAATTAGTCTGAAGGCTATCAATATGCATTATCTATGTAACAGAATTTTAATTTCATTGTTTCCCATTCTGTATATGTTGATTAATCATGAATGCAAGATGCTTCTGTAGTTTTCTGGTTGTTTGTTATTGTCCTTTTTGAATAGGATGAGCTCGTTTGTTCTACATTCTTCTGGTATTTTATTGTTTTTATAATCTTAATGTTGCCAATTCAGCTGTTATTGTCTATCCATCATATTTCAACAATTCATTTAGTATCCCATCTTTATGCAGCTTTTCTGTTTTTTAGTTTCTCATGTTTTTTTGTACTTCATGCTTGCTTATGTAAACTACTTCATTTATGGTAATTTCTGGTGTTTGTGGTTCCAATGTAATCTTTTGTTCATCTTAGTTCTTCAATTGACACAGTCTAAGATTATTGTTTTAATGTTTGCCCAGTTTTCCTTGATTATATTGATTTGGATATGTCTATGCATTTTTCTGCTAGAATTTTATGTTTTCATATTTGGATTTTGCACACTACTCACTTCTTAGCTCTGCCAATGTTAATACAGCAAATCATAGATCTTAGTCCCCTGGTGTTTCCAAAGGTATACTTATGTTGTTCTTTGTGAGGAAAAATGTATTAATATGTAATTCACTTGTGCTGTAAAAGTCCACCAGTAGATCACTACTTTCATTTACATCCTCATTATATCATTGTTTTATTACTGATATTATTTCATCACCAACACATGTGTTGAAGTCACAGAAAATGGCCATAAATATATTCATTTTGTGAACATTTACAATGTTCTACTTAGTTTGCAAGTTTCTGGTGTGCTAATAAAGTGACTCTGACTCAGGTTTCTTCTTATTTGTGGTTGACATTCAAGATTTTGTCTATGATTTATGAGGCCACCTGGAGAACACTACATACCTCCACAATGTGGTTTTAAATCCCTGGCCATATTATTAAAGCATTTTTCAGTCTTCTTTAATTATTTTAGAAATACTTTTAAAAACAAGCTTTTTGTCATGTTGTTTTTGTTTTCCGGTACATGTATTTACTGAATTCCAGAAGTTACAATGTAGATTTTTGCAATACCCAGATTTGTGCATATTTTATTTTTGTTGGCAGCATTTTTCTTGCCATTTTGTTCCTTCAATTTGTGAACATTCGTTACACTAAGAATGAGTTTGGATATAGTTTAAGATTAAGTTAGCAAACCAAGAACGTCATACCTAATTTCCTGTCATATTTTTCCTCGAATAATAAATAGTAGAGGTAGAGGATACAGATTATGTAATGTTCTTAATCCATCTATTTTTAAATTACATTGTTACACCAAACATGTGTTTCTTTATTTACAGTGAATTATATAATTTGTGTATCTTACTTGAATCTAACTTCCTCTATTGTTCTATACATTGTGGAAGATTGCTATCAACATAATGATTCATATATTTTTAGCAATTCATGAAAAAAGCTTTTCAATTGTCTGACCAAACCACTTTAGGTTTTGCGCCTATAAGTTCTGTCTCCTTGGGTGTCTTCTACCTTTCCTTGAATGATAAGTGCTGAAGGTGATATTTGTTGTCTGATCAGGTGTGTTTCAGCTTGATGAAACTTGACTTTGTCTTGTCAATTTTGGATTTGATCTCGGAAACAATTGTAACAAAAACATGTAATTTTCAATATGTTCTCTTTCAATGTTCAAGAAACATTCACTTTCCAATATTCTGTTCTGTTTTATATTACATATAAACATTCTGGGTAGCTTGAAACCATTTAAAAACTCACCAATTGATGTGAATTTTTGAACATTTTTTGTACAGTATATTACAAATTAGTGGAAATCTGTTTTTTGTTTTGTTTTGGTCTTCACTGTTCAAAAGTATCTAAATTCTTCTCAATTTAACTTTCTGATTTTTCATTTAATTTATAATTTCATTTATGGTCAGTGTATACTGAAAATATTTCAGTTTCTTTCTTTGTAGTCTCTCTGTTCAGTAGTTTCTTTGAGTATCTTCAGATTAAGACATCTCTAGCCATGTAATACAAATTTGACAGTTTTACCCCATAAGAGCACTTGTTTTTTTGTTTGTTTTATCTTAAAAAATGCTTGTTGGCAATAAGGTTTTTGGACTATAGTTCATTTCAATTTTTTTCTGAGTTGTCAGCGACAGTGAGAATATCTTCCAAATCATTTTAATTCTTTATACATTTCATTTTTAGTAGTAAAATCTCATTGTGGGGGAATTCAGTAGTATTTTTTATTTCCAGTTTAAAGAATTACAAGAACTTAAGAAAAAGAAAACTGCCACTGCTTCAGCTGATAATTCTAAAAAAGATTTACGTGAATCAACTCCAGTTGATAGCTTAGTAAGTTCAACACACAGTTCAATGAATGCAGAAAGTGAACCTGCAAATGTAACAAACATCCAATTGCCAAACTATTTCATGACTACTGCACAATCAGATCCTGCAACATTTTTTGAAAACCTGTCTGTAAATAATAATAATCCTGACGATCTTGGAAATATTACTGATGTAGTAGAAACTCCAGTATTTGAACCACAGGCTCCCTTTGATGATAATTATGCTTTGTTTAATCAAACTAATCAACACAGTTATATAAAAGAAACGCAACAGATTATTAGACCAAATACAGACAGTTTAACCATAGAGGATCCTGAACTTGTACAAAATGAAATATTTGAACATCATAGGCACAACTTAATACCTGACCAAATACAAAATAGTGATACTCAAGCTTTTGAAGGCAGCTACAATGAAAATAATCCCGTTAAAAATAGTTTCAAACATAATACACGTTCTGATATAAATTTAAGCAACTTTTCTAATCAAGTGGCACATATAATCCCAGAATCACAAAGTGACTCAAATCTAATAATTGATCTGGAAAAAAGAAACTCAGAGTTGACATCATTTTTAGAGCAGGAAAAAATTCAATCACAGCAACAACAACTTCAAATAAATGAACTACAAGCAAGAATATACCATTTAGAACTTGAAGATGCAACAAACGATAACACTTCCGTAATAAACAAACTAGAAGAAGATTTACAGTGTCATAGCCAGACAATCAGGCTTTTAGTAGCTGAAAAAAGTGAACTTTCTAATGCTGTAGCCCAGCAGGAGGTTGCTTTTAAGAATAAAAATTCTGAATGTGAAGAACTGCAAGCGAGATTAAAGGCTTCTAGGTCCAGAGCTTTTGAATTAGAACAAGAACTTAACACTTTAAAATCAGAACGAATACATAAAGAAACCAACAATCATGATCAGAACAAAGTTCTAGAAAATATGTTGAAGGATTTTAATGAGTTACGTGATTCAAAAGAAGAACTTGAACAAGATATCCTAGAAATTAGAGAAAAATTAAAAAGTGCTACACAACAAGTCTCAACTCTTCAAAAGCAAAATTCAGAGCTCTCTGGAAAATTATCTTTGGCAGATATTAAGATTCAACAACTTGTTGGTGCTGATCATCAGACATCAGTAGCTCAAATTGAGACACTGGTGCAAGAAAATCGTGCTTTGGATGCAGAAATGGTTTCCCTGAACAATACAATAAAAAATATGAGTAAAGGTATGTATAATTTAGTTTCTGGTCATGCTTTATTGGTAATGGTGTTCTAACCAACTTGTTCCGATATTTATTTATCTTAAAAAATCTCATCTGCTTTTCCATTTTCTTGATTTGATAAATACATTTAGTACAATAAATTAAATAGGGACAAAATAAAATTGTGGAAAAGTATTATAGTTAAATATATTAGCTAGTAATCAGTGAAAGGATTTTTGTTTTTTCTGTCCTCAAAGTTCTGTATCCACTGTTAAATGTATATGCTGTATATATGTATGTATGTACCATCTTTGTTTTCACATTTTCTTTACAATTTTAGTCTCTTCCTTGATACATCTCTTACTCTAGATCTCAACTAATATTTATTTCCATATTAAAAATTGGATATTACATCATATCTTCTAATCACACTACTGTTTTTATTTAAGTATTAATGGTTCTAATTGAAATGATGTTCTATCAGCATTGTTTTTAATATTCAAAAATTGTTGCTTAATGTTTATTGGCTATCAGTCACTCATTCCAGGCAGTCATGATTCACTGCTGTTACTCTTGTTGTTAGCCTGTTGACTATCCCATTCAGTTTGTAGCACTGAACTTTCCTATCACAAATTTTTAATATCTTGTCATGGTGACATAATGAAGAAATCTTCCAGAATGGTGTAAACAAATCTTTTTGTACTTATGGTTATGTCGAATCTGATATTTCTTCTTTCTATGTAAAAACAAGTATATAAAATGTCTTTTCTTTTTAATTTTATATATCTTTTGATTGTTTTGTCAAAGATTGAAAAATTCTTTCATCTGTCTATGTGCAACTGTAGAAGCTTCATTGTCTGGTATTATATATTGCATGTTTGTAAAAATATAACACACCAGCACCAGGAGCTCTTCAGTATTCCATGCTATTCCGACATATTGATATATAGGACAGGTGTGAATGAGGTATACCCAAAAGAACACTGTATCAACTGAGAACATGACATAGGGGCTGCAGCTATGTCATTAACTGTAGATTTTTTGATTGAACATGACACCCACCACAACTAACTCATGCTTGTGTTGCGGCTACTGCGCTCCCCAATCCCGAGGTGTAACACCATCGTGCCCAGGGGATGCATGGTACAGGGGGAAAGGTGTTACCTTAAGCGATGCCCCAGAGAGTTGGCAAACTCTGGGGGATTACAGCCTTAGCACGGTACGGGCGCACTGCTGTGCTTGACAGAATTTCGTCCCAACTCGTGGGAATAAATATGGAAAATGATATAAACACAAATGAAAAAAGAGATAGCACAGAAGAGGACAAGAGTGTAAGTACAAATATAGAGCGAGCGAGTAGGGAGGCGACTCCCGTCGTCGCAGACTCTGTGTCTGGTTCAAAGACCGGGCTAGACGACGTTCTAAGACTAGCAGACTTTGAGTCAGAAGATTTTCTTCTACTAACAGACTCTGAACCAGAAGACGTCCCGAAAACAAACTCTGAACCAGAAAACACATTGCGAATAAACTCGGAACCAGAAGACGCCCCGAAAACAAACTCTGAGCCAGAAAACACATTGCGAATAAACTCGGAACCAGAAGACGTCCCGAAAACAAATTCGGAGCCAGGAGAGGCACCGCGAATAAACTCTGATACAGAAGAGGTCCCGAGAACAAACTCGGAACCAGAAGGCGTCCCGAGAACAAACTCTGAGCCAGTTATGACAAAAAATGAAAAAGAAGAGATTGTTCCAACCAAACGCCTATCCGGAGCTCAGATGCGGAAGATTCGAAAACAGGAAAAAATAGCTGCTGGTACATGGACTGTCGAAAATCCATACAAAGCCGCCAAAAAAGCGGAACTGGACTCCAAAAGAGCGGAACCGGCAAAATTAGAAGCCAAAAAGAGACCTCGAGAGAATGTCACGACTCCAACACAAAGTATAATGTCTAAAAAACCTAGAGACGTTAACATGCAAGCTAGGTCTCCTAGAGAGGTCACAAAAGAATTCACGATGGCGATAATTCACAGACGTCATCCTTATAGTCAATTAAATCACGAACAGGCAGAGTTTCTCGTTCGCAAACTAGAACAAGCACTGGACGAGGCTCCCGGCGGAAGTCAGACTCCACTGCAATTCAATACAGCCGAGTTTAAGGCAGGGGCTGTTTGGGTGAAATGTGCGAACGAGTACACGAGGAAATGGATTGTGGATGTGGTGAGGGTTATCGGTAACATGTATGGTGCGGACTTATCTGTGATTGAGTCTAAAGATTTGCCCAAATCCCTCAAGGTTATCACCTTCATCCCCGAGAAGACGGGAGAAGCGACAATCAGGACCCGCTTAGCGAAGCAAAACCCAGGGCTTAAAACGGATGACTGGGTACTACTAAACCAGAAGATGGAAAAGACTGGGCAAAACTTAGTATATTCCATTAACGAATCGTCATACAAAGCATTAGAGTATACCCGATTTAAGGCTTATTACAGACTTGGGAAAGTAACCTTTAAGTCTCTCATGTATCCTTTAAGTCCCGATGACGTAAAAAGTCTCAAATAACACAGAGGGGAGGAATTATCGATAAGTGCGTCAAAGTTTAAGTACTTTCAATTTTAATCTTGTACATTTTTCTGATGCTATCATGTGACTAGTTACGCTGGAATATTTCAGAATTTATCGAAGAATCAGGCTATACATACAAATAACTTCCAAACCAAATAATTATAAGTAATTTGTTATAGCATAGGCCAAAGTGATTCATATCATGGTTTTACAAGAAAATGACTTCTGATATTGTACTGAATATTCAGTTTAAATTGCTTTCAGTGTATCTAAATATAAAATGTGTTTTATATGAGTTGCTTCAAATAATAAAAATAATAACGTGAACTATGTTTACATGAATTATTTTAATTTAATTTTAACTCATATTTACATATCTGGAAATCAGTATGAAATCTTTTCAAATGACGGCTATTTGCTTGTATTAGCACCATTCTCGTTCACAAGAATTACATTTATAAATTTTTTTTTCATACCTTTTAAAATAATTTCACACTTTGTCTTCGTTTTACTTCTTCACACCAAGCTAAATCTAGAATGGTTTTCATTTTCATTATTTTAGCTCAAAATAACAACGAACCGTACAATATTCAAATTATACATCTTTGAGAAAACAAAAACATTTATCAATGTTTTTTTATCCAACCTAAACATTTTTAAAAAACTCTGTTGTGAAAATTACATAACATGTCACTTCAAGTACTCAATTGAGTATCGATAGTGTTCAAAATTATGTCACCATCCATAATTTCGCACCTCTATGTATCCCCAGTGTTATATGTGCGAACATTCATTCAGCAGAGTAAGCATCCAGCTTCTGCAGAACTTCACTTTTGATGTCATTTTGATACAAGTGTTTGCAGGATACAAGTGTTTGCAGAGAGCTTATATGTAGCAGATCTGCCAAAGTCCCGAGACTTGCATTATTCAAGCGTAATGTTAATATTCTGCAGTTCATAAATTTCTGTTCTAGGATTTAGCTATATATTGCAGGATAAATGGACTGTAAGTGATCATTGTCGGAGGCGAATAGCCCCGCTGGGGCAGTACAAACACCAATGAAACAGGTAAGTTAATTACTACAATTTGTTATGGAATATAATTTAGACATAATAAATGTAGAAACTTTCGTAGCTGCAGAACGAATAGAGGTAATTCATAAAAACTGTAACCACGACTATGTGGCTAGAGCTGTTAAAAGTGGCATGTGTCTGATCAGGTGTCATTGTTCAGATCATGGACATGCGTTTTGAAACACCGGGTAGTGTCTGAACTCGTAAGATTTACGGAACTCTCATAAAACTGACTGGGAAGCATATAAGCTGGCCAGGAATACAGCATAGACAGGTTAAACAAATGATCCGCGTGTATTGGACCTAGATAGACATGGCTACCGATAAATTTCACATAGTCATGGCTGCGTTAAGTTAATTGTCCCGAGATAGTACGGAATTACACATAACAGGAGAGAGGAGAGTACCCTAAGTACATATTTGTGCTCTTGCTCTTTTCAAAATTATTATACAACATAATAGTGGGTTTTTTTTTATTTCATAGTTGAATTGTGTTGTCATCTTCATTAATTTTTTTTAAACTAATGAATTTAATAAAAAAAAGGTATTAATAAACACAAATCTGCTATACTAATTGCGTTTCTAATGAACTTTTTTTTTTGCAGAACATGAACAATCTACCTTGCATTATCAGCAATACACAGAAGAGCTGAACACACAACTTCTAACTATTCAAGAACAGTACCAACATATACAACAAGAAAATGACAAATTGTCTGCAGAGGTACAAAATAGAGTACGCCATATCTGCGAACTCGAACGGCAACTCCAGAACAAGCAACATGACAAAGTTACATTTACATCAGGCAACGGAACGGGTTTGAATGTAAAAGAAGAACTGGAAGTGACAAAAGAATTGTGTGTCCAGCTACAGGTTAGATTAACACTTTTCTTCAAAATTTCTTAAATATTTTAAAATTTTCACATTACCAAATCTGAAAATTCAAGCTATATACTTTTTTAATTTACATTCACTTTATTTTATTTGATATATTTTTTGTTTGTAATTTTTAATTTATTTTTAAAATGCGCTAAGTAACTACATATTTATTAGAGAAACAACAATGTGTCTGGCAGAACGAATATATTCTACAAATCAGCTGTTCCAACAAAAACGTTATATTATGGAAAGTGTTGTCAGTAATTTAAAATTCTATTACCAGAATCCAATATAGCATCCTTCAGATATATGTATGCAAAGAACTAGCAGCTTTGAATTAGTCATTATTCATATAGTTATTTAAATTTGATCTAGTATAGCTTTTTCTTGGAATGGTTGAATGAGAGGAGTAAACCTCTAAAAATCCCCATTACTAAAGTGTAAGTCATCGTGCTGATGGTATGAGAGGTACTTGGGTTAAAGTACAAAAAACGATACCCTTGGGACACCGGGCGGAATCCCATTGAATAATGCCTTGTCCCTGCATGCGGGGCTCTGCGGGGATTGACCTATTATTTCCCTAGCTACTCGTGGGAATCATTATGAGGTACAATCGTTATAACAAATCTTATTCTTCTTATAGTAGGCCTAGCTCTTGGGCTTACGACGACTATTCTTATGGACGGGATTACAGACCATCATGGGCAAACGGCTCAAGGGGGTCCAGTCCACCAAGATCATCTAGGTGGAGATCATCCCGACCGCCAAAACGAAAACAGAATGGCAGTTCATATTCTGATGCAAAAAAATCAAGAGACGAGAAAAAAGGCGGTATACAAATGTTCGTAACAACCAAGAATTTTCCTCAAGAAAATCTTACTGAGGAACAACTGGAACTCTTACAATCTTCCATTTTAAGTGAAATTACAAAAATAGCAGATGGAGATTTTCAACCACAATTTCATGACTGTTTTAAGCGTCGGGGCAATCTTATCATTGTTTGTAACAATCAAGACAGTGTAGATTGGCTTAAGAAAACTGTTCCTACTTTAAAACCATGGGAATCGGCAGATTGCCAAGCATTGGAACCTACTGAAGTTCCAAACTTAATGGACATCTTATTAACATTACCAAAAGATATAGATACTGAGGTGTTGCTTCGAAGAATTGAAAAACAGAATGAAAATGTCGATACATCAAAGTGGAACTTAACAAGCAAGAAAACAGAGGAAGGTGAAACAGACACAACATACATTTTTGCGGTCGATGAAAGCGTGGTTACAAGGGTAAGAGAACTAGATTATAAACTGTTTGTCAATTTCAACAGGGTTCATGTCAGGTATTTGGGAGCTTTAAGAACGAGAGATGATAAAAAAGATAAGGATGAAAAGGATGATAATGAAGATAAGGAAAAGGAAGAAAATGCTGGGGAAGATGTTAACATAGATCCAGAAGAAATTGTAGGCTCTCTTACAACTGAAGAGCTCCAAGCAGTAGCTGAATCTAAATAAAACCAATATGAAAATTTTAGTAATACATGCATCAGATGAACAATATTAGCAACATCAATTCATTAATGTATTTTTTATAAGAAAAAAAAATTGAAAAAAAAAATTGAAAAAAAAATTAAAAACAAAAAAAAATGAGGAGTAAACCTCTGAAAAAATCCCCATTGCTACGGTGTAAGTAATCGTGCCAACAGCATGAAAGATACTGGGGTCATAGTATCAACAAACGATACCCTTGGGACATCAGGCGAAATCCCATTGTAATTTTAGCCTTACTTCTACATGCGGGGCTCTGTAGGGGTGGACTTTTATTTCCCTAGCTAATCGTGGGAACAAGTATGAAGCCTAATTATCGTAACAGTTCAAGTACACCGTATTCGGGAGCTCCAGCAGCATACCGGAGATCGGGAAGCTCACCAAGAGGAAAATATTCAAGACGTTCAGGTAGCTCAAGACCACCATGGGCAAGGGAATCTAGGGGTCGGTATTATAGGAGTAAAAAATCAAGTCCGCCAAGAACACTCCCTGGAATTAATTTGATGATAGCCCATGTGGAATACCCAAAGTCACTTATGTCGGAGGAACAGTTGGCTTTGTTGGAAGAACAAATTTTGGAAGCAATTGATAAGATCGAAGATGGAACATTCAGACCACAATTTTTGGAATGCAAACGTGAAACTGGTTCTTTAATATTAAGGTGTAATAATGACCTTACTGTTAACTGGTTAAAAGAATCTTTATCCACTCTATCTCTTTGGGAATCTGCTGAACTAAAAATTGTTGACTCTGTACCAAACACATCTAAAGATATCTCCAAAGTGATTGTTCCTAAGAATTATCCATTAGAATTTTTCAATACGGAACAGCTGGATAAATTACAGTCAGACATCTTAAAAGAAATTGATAATATACCAGATGGAAGTTTTATGCCGCAATTCTTAAGCTGTCTTAAGGAAAGGGGAGCATTGAAATTCAATTGCAATAACTTGGCAAGTGCTGAATGGCTAAGAACTACAGTTCCCACTTTGGAGAATTGGAAAGATGAAGACATTTCTATACTAGATCCTGAAACGGTACCAGTAAGAAGCACATTACAGTTGTGGATACCGGGAGCAGTTGAAGAACCAGAGCAAGTGTTAGAACGTCTTGAAAGGCAGAATAAGGGATTAGATACTTTAAATTGGCAAGTTTTGAACAAGAAAATTGAAGAAGGTGGTCAAAAACTATTTGTAACAGTTCAAGATGCTGTACTCGATGCTCTGAAGAAAATAGATTACAATCCTTTCCTAAACTTCACTAGGGTTAAAGTTAAACGGTTGGGCCGGTATAAGCCACGTGAGAAGAAAGATGAGAAGAATGAAGATCCAGACACTGCATATATAGAAACAAAGGAAGATCCAATGTCTGGAGATATTAGTGAGTTTACAGCTATTGATGAAGTCAATGATGAAGGAGAGACAGAAAAGGCGGCACCAGCTGCAAAGGCGTGAGTGAGACCCATTCAATTTTAAACAATTCACAAAAAAAATTAATAGTTAAAAAACTGGACATTCATGTTTAACCATTTCAATTTTGTTAAATTCACTATGATTCATAATTCCCCTTTTTATTATTTTAATTTAAATTCTACATTTCATTTTTTCATTCATACAGTTCATTAGTATGGTTGAGGAGTAAACCTCAAATAAAAAATCCCCATTACTACGGTGTAGGTAATCGTGCTAAAAGTATGTAAGGTGCTCGGGGTTATAAGCACCATTAACGATACCCTTGGGATACCAGGCGACCTCCCATTGTAATGCAGCCTTACCTCTACACGCGGGGCTCTGTGGAGGTTGACATCTTTTCCCTAGCTACTCGTGGGATCATTAATGAATAGAAATAGTTTCTCAAATTCGCCTTTTATGGCTTACAACTCATCCTACTCTCAATATTCGCAAAATCGCCCGTCGGCATACCAAAGGGGTTACAACAACGCACCTCTTCATTCGCAATCGAGAGATAGTTACTCAAATAGATCTATATGGGAATCAAATATGAATAACAGCCAGAGTCAGATTCCCTCTTTATTTTCGGTGTCATCAAGTTGGTCGGACTCAAATTCTGCATGGTCGAGATTTCAAGGTGCAGCTACAGGAAATAATCCTGCTTGGCTAGGTAATCAAAACGGCTTTCAACCTAATTGGTTTCAATCAAGCAATCCCTCATGGAACTCTCGATCTAATTTTGAAAACGGTTCTTCAAGACGTATTTGGAAAAGAGCTCCAAAACGGGCACGAAGTAAAAGTCCGAAGGCCTCAGCGCCCAAAATAGATAACAAGTCTTCACCTGGAAAGAGAAGACCCATTTGGCTTAGAAAACGTTTGGCTAAAAAAGCTGCCACTAAAGAGTCTGATACATCTACTAAAACTCCACCTGCCAAAAAAACAAAACCAGGTAACAAAGATGCTGATAAGAAGTCGGACAAATCAGCTGTACGTGATGGAGTGCTAGCTGTGGTCGTAATGAAAGAATTTCCGTTTAAGAGATTAGACCCAGAAGAACATAAACAATTGATCGAAGCATTTAACGCAGAAGAAAAGAAACAGGACCCATCTGGAAGTCGGATCAAGACTTTTTTGAAGAAAAAGGGTTCATTATATGTGGTTTGCAAAGATAAAGATGGCGTCGAATGTGTAAAGAAAATAACGGAAAATTTAAATCCTTGGCAGGAAAAACATTTAAAAGTTATACTTCCTGTAGAACGAGATGCCAAAAAGTGGTTGGCTGTTGTCCCAGAAAGTTTTCCTTCTAGGTGGTTTTCTCTAGATGAAATGAGATTGATGCAGACCGCATTGGAAAATGAACTAGCCAAAATGGATGCTGATGCCGAGATGCCAGAGTTTTTAGATTACTATAAACGGAGAGGATCTATGCTACTGGCTTGCAATAATGAATTCAGTGCTGACTGGTTGAACAAAACGCTAGAAGAATTAGACATTGAGTGTGAAAAACCGAAAGTTATAAACGCAAACGAATTACCTACCTGCTATAAAATCGAGTTAACATTAACATCGACTACTTTGGACGATGTAGAAAAGGTTTTAGACAGAATAAATCGTCAGAACGATAACTTGGACACGAAACATTGGTACATTATTAGGAAAACTGAAACTGAAAAGGGGATACAGGTTATTGCTTCCGTCGAATTTAAAGTTCATGAACAGTTAAAAAAGATCAACTATAAACCTTTCTTAAACTTCGGTACTGTCGACATCAAATATCTAGGAGTCATGAGGAGTAAACCTCTGTAAAAATCCCTAATACTAAGGTGTAAGTAATCGTGCCAATGGTATGGATAGTACTGAGGCTACAGTACTGCTAACGGTACCTTCAGGGATATTGGCGACTTCCTGAAGTATTTAAAACGTCTTTCTCTTGTAAACTGGGCTCTGCAAGGGATGACTTAATTTCCCAGCTACTCGTGGGATCATTAATGGATATTTCAATGAATAAATTAACTTTAAGCACTGCAAAAGTAAAACTTTCTGGGGCTCAAAAGAGAAAACTCAAAAAAGAAAAAAACAACACTGAAAATCCTACACCAAAACACGATATCGAAATTAACAAAAGTGAAGATGTTTTGGAATGCGTTGTTGTTCCCTTTGAGTATCCAGAGAAAAAGCTGTCAAATTGGCAGTTTGAGCAAGTAAAGACGGAAATTTTAAAAATTTTAGATTTGTCACAAATTCGAGATGGTACTAAATTAAAAGGTGGATTAAAATTTACTTGTGATGAACCAACATACAAACAACTACTGATAGCAGTAAGCCATATAAAAGTATCAGGTTGGCCACTAAAAATAATGAATATTAAAGAATTACCTGTTTATACGAAGATAATGATAATCTTGAAAGGCACTCCAGTAGATCCAGAAAAAGTTCTTGAAAAGTTGGAGGTTGATAACGACAAGTTAACAACCAAAAATTGGCACTTAATTCATCGCGAGGTCAAAGAGGATTCACAACGGATATTTTTTTCAATAGATCAAGAGACCATAAAAGTGTTAGAAACCATTGATTACAAACTTCTTTTTAACAATGAAAGAGTCAAATTACATATTTTGGCTAAGAAAAAGTATGAGAGTTAGAACTTTTTCTGAATTAATGGAAATTTTTGGGGAGGGGGGGTTTCAATTTCATTGTATTTAATTTTTTCACATGTGTCTGTGTTTAGAATAATTCAAAAGCTGATTAGGTTAAGCACTCGATGCAAGTGTAGAGGTACGTATGTTCAAGTTAGCGTGTTTAAATGTTAGCATAACGAAACTTCTGTATTTTTTAGGTTATAGTTTATAATTATCACAATTTTGCCGTGTAACAGATAAGTCAAAACAGTTTTGGAAAAGTACTTGGTTCTGTACAATATGAAGCTGCTCTACATAACAACATATGAGGTGAGTTTAATTTTATTTATCTACATTTTTTAAAATCTAGTGATATAATGCGAGAATAACAAAAAAATTTTGCAACATTTGTGTATTATTTATCAGCTCTTAACAACTGTACAGAGGAATAATGTTACAAAATAGATTTTTTACTTCTATTTTATGCCAGAAACTGTCGTTTACATAAATTAATCAAATAAACTTTGTAAATACAAACACAAAAGCAAATATCACAGGAGTGATACTTTTTAGCTTCATGCATATTAGCATATATGCCAATATTGTGCTTTAAATTTACCAAAGTGTTATTTGTTTGTGGACAAAACAAGTCCCAAACTTGGTGTTGATTTATATCCAGGATAGTATTCAACCAAATTTGAATACAGTATGAATGAATTCAAGGTGGATTATAACATTTTGTTACATTATTCCAATATAGTTTTTATGGCTTTCATATTTTATTAAAAATGCTGTTATTCTATGCACTCTTAATTTATTTTTAACACACATTTCTCAAACTTTTGAAACGAAATGTGTAGCACTGTATTGATTCCTTTTTGATTTCTATTGAGTTTAAGTATAAGGAAAAATGTCTGAAGATGTTTTACCTAACTCTATTTAAAGAGTTTACATTATACATGTAGCACACAATGTGGAGGCATACTGTGTATGCAGTTGTACCCACTTCTATTTTTTTGTGTATATCAAGAGTTGTATCTTTGTAAGTGTTGAGCACTATACATTGAAATGCATTATTTTAAATGAAGGCTTGTTGTGACATGTAATCAGACATGTAAGTTCTTTTTTGTAATGAAACTAGGTTAAGAAAACAAATTTCAAGAAAAATGAACTGGAACCCATACATCATACATGGACGACTATTTACTATAAGATGATGAACAGACTACTACTGGTTTATATTCTCAGTATTTAAGAAGAGAACCAGGTTTGCTGATGGATCATACATTTGGCGATAGTGGACAAAATTCAAATCTTTTACTTGGGGGTAGCACACAATGACAGAATATCAAAAAATTCTTCTAGTGTGCTTGGTGTGCAAAAGTTTCATCAAATTTTTTGCATTTTATGGTTGAAACAATAAGATTTTGAATTTTGTTCACCAAAAGTTGATGAAGAATACAGATAAAAGTAGCAAAACGAATCTTAATTTTGACATGTTGCATATATTAGACAGAATTAACTATGTTGTATTATAAACACAACTAACATTCAACACAAAGCCACATAGGAGACTGCAAATGATGATCGAAATTGTATTTCAGTGTTTTTCTGCCAAATGGATGTGATCACAGTACCAATTATTTGTGGATATAAAATTGAGCTGAAAATTATAAGATTTTAGGACAATCAAGAACAGCAGCACCTATGTCAATATTGAGTTTTGTTTTTGCTATTTTTGTCTTATCTCAATTATGGATAGTGTTCCTATATTGAGAAAGTCGTCACAAAATTTAAGAATCTTTCAACTGGTTTATTATGTCTACATCACTTCTGTTCTGGATATGGATATATAGCGGAGCCAAAGATAGGAATGGTCATGCAGTATAGAGGAAATACTTCAAAACAAATTCAACTTCCATCAAATTACAAGATATTGGCTACAATATTGATGAAGAACATCTACCATTTACCACTGAAAAATTTGTTCAATGGATACTTGCAACTGCAAGAAATGCAGAAGAAACAGATGAAATAATGAATAAACAACATCCAGATATCCGGGATATGTTTATTCTGATTCCATTTACCAATCAAGTAGAATTGGTAGAAATTGATTGTCGAGAGATCAAAAATGAACAGTGATCTCTACCAGATCTTGATAGACTGAACAGTGCAATGGCTAACATTCGATTCTCTAAAACTTTTAACACAATTTGTACTAAATACTTTTCATTCTGTATCAGGTCTTGACATGGACACTACACGACTCCCAAACGTGTAAAGCCTCGCAGAACCTTCTCCCCTAGATTTTTGAAGCAAAGGTGGCTGTGGAAATTCCAACGTACAGTTACTTTTAAGCTTAGATGTGTAAAATAGGTGTTACATGTTTCATACATAATTCGCTAGCAATATGTTTTTTGAACTACATTTAACTACTTGTTTTTATTTTTATTTCGAAATAATTCGCGATAAGTTCAAAAAGCATGATTCTTTCTTGCAAAAATGACCTATTTTCACATGTTTAAATTGTTTCATTAAAAAAAAATATGATAATTCCGCATATATTATGCCACTTAAATTATTCAAATCCGTAATATTGATAAAAAAGAAACAAATCACAATAGTCAGAATTATGAACATCTAATGCGATAGGGGATAGTCCCAAAAAATTCATGTATCATCGCTGCAAAATTTATAGCCAACTTAGAAATTGTAGATATTTTACTATTCACATGAGATTATTGAAATAGTACTATTTACAGCGTCACAAGCATGAAATGCAATAAATATAATTCAAACATGATCCAGCGCATAATTTTCAAGTATGCAACAACGCTTATAATTCAGAAGATCCGTTCAACCAATTGAGAAAACATTATAATCGCACAATTTACCATCTACCAGTAAAGACATATTAATGAAGTGTCCATACAATTCCAGACAAACAAAGATTCATCCAATAGCTTAGTTTCATTTCTTGTTCTGAATTAATATTAAGAAGTTATGAAAACCAATTATTGAAGACAATTTAATTAACAATAAAATTTCCGTATTTTGTTGAGAATATACAGTTCCCAGAAAATCACAGTCTACTTCTCTTTGTGAAACTATTTGAAACAACAAAGGTTGATCCATCCACTTTGGTTAATTGGTTTGTTTTCTCTTCCAAATGAAATTTTAGAAGAAGCTTTGAAGAAAATCTATTGGAATATACGATTTTGTATTTTGAAGGGACCTGGTGAAAATAATGTACCAGGGTGTACAGGATGAAGGAAAAGATTTGTTAGTAATGGCAAGTGAAAAATTGAAATTAAATATTTTCAAATTTTGTTCAATTTGTTCTTTATATATAATATGTATTAATGTTTAAGGAATTTGCTGTAATTTATGTAGTGGCTTTTTAGTAATGTTTATATTAAGTAAACATTGTAGGGGTCATTATGTAAAACCTTTTATTGTTAGACCAGGGCCCAAAGGCATTTGAAAATTAAAGTGAAAAACCCTAGTAACAGCATAGAACACAACACAGAACAAGTTGAAATGGTTGAGTTTTAGTGGTAAAACAGCAAAACTATTGTGGAAAAAAGTTTAATGCCAAAGTTGTATGTAATAAAAAGATATAACTACACAATTTTTTACATAACTTCAAAATGTATGCAAAAATTTTTGTTTTTTTTTTATTTTTCTTTTTACAAAAAAACTTTTTTCACATGAATTTTGGTGAAAGTTTACCCTTTTACATCCCAAACACACTGCAATTTTTTTTTTAATATTTTTTCCCCTATTTTGATTTAATACCGAAAAAGCACCTTAATTTTTTAATCAAATTCTTAAGTCAAAATATCTGCTTTTTCATCGAAAATAGCAATAGACAAATAAGCATATAATTAAAAAAAAAAGATTTTTTTTATTTCAAATTTTTTGTTTTTTTTTGCATTTTCTGAAGAAAATCCGCCATATTAGTGTATAATTTTTACACCATCGAAAATTAAAGATTTAACGAAGCAAAAGCACGCACTTAAAAAAAAGCGATATTTTGATGTGAGAGTTTTCAATTAAAAGTTAGGGTACTTTTTCAACATTAAACAAAATAATGGGAAAACATAATTATTTTAGATATAAACATTGCATTGTGTTTGCGATATAAAAAGCTAAGTTTTTAACAAATTTCTGGAAGATAAAAACAAACGCAAAACATTTCTCCGAGTTATCTGAAATTTTGCATCAATGTTAAGGTTATGTGAAAAAGTGTTATACCATAGACATATACAATTCAGCGTCGTTCTTCTCCACGTCTTTCTAATGGGCCGAATTTTTTGACCACTTGACCTAAATGACCAATAAGGTCACGTGGTGCATAAACCTAGCCCATCGAAAAATATGCAAGGACTGCCTACTTTGCTTCAGTTTTCTCTGTCACACTAGGGGAATGGTAATGTATTGCAGAGGTCAGTCTATTTAATTAGTTGTAGACATAGACAAGATCGACTGACTGCTGCAATACAGTCACGTTCCCTCAGTGCGACAGAAAACTGACGCAAACCAGTCCCTGCATAATAAACCGGGTTTATCAACCACGTGCCCTTTTCATTGGTCATTTAGGTCACGTGGTCGGTAAACCTGCAAATTAGAAAGGGGTGCAGGGACTGTTTTGCGTTTGCGTCAGAACGGGCTGGTATTGCAACGATCAGTCTATTTTGTATTATGTTTATGGTTATAGATCGTTTTTTAACCTACAACTTTGCTATTTAACTTTTTTTTCATTGGCAATGTGGTTTTGCCGGGAATCGTGATAAAACCTTTTTTATCCTTAAAAAAACTCATCCCCTTCCACTCCCTGACCTCGGGTCGTGTTGTTCTGTAAATTATTGTTTCTTAATTTTTGTTGATGTTTTCTTCCTTTTATGATTCTGTTCTATTTTTTTGTCTTAAATTATCGGCCCTGGCCTAGATGTAATTTGTTTCTTTACCTTAATTTTATGTATGTACTTATAGAGGGCTGTAGGGGCCTCAGTTTTTGTAGTTTTATGATATCCGAAAAATGAATATTGTTAGTACAAATTACACATATCACTACATATCTGTAGATTTATTTTATTTTACAAAAATATTCTTTTTTTAATTGTGTAACTTTGTGGTAACACGATTCATAACCAGTAATTTGTAATTTAAAAATTAATAACTACGTAACACAATCACAAAGCACATATCGCAATCACAAACTACAAGCTGTTCCAGACTTTAAAACCATGTAAGTTTCATAAACTCCCGTCTTAGATGTGATATTCAATCTTCAATTTTTTCAATAAATGCAACCAAAGCCAGTTTATGCTGCTCATTGCTGTTCTTATATAACTACATACATTATGTTCTTGTACTTATACTTGTATTCCTGAATTATGGATGTCATAACATTTGTATTAATCTGTTCAGTTTAATAATATTCATTCTTAAGATATTTCAATCTAATCGGTATTTTCAGATAATTATAAATATCACTTTAAATTTTTTTTAGTATAGGATAGTTGTAGTTAACATTTTGGAAACTTATGTACTACAGTATTTTTGGACTTCACTCTCCAAAAGCTGCAGAGGTGCAAAAAATTGCTGAACAAGTGAACTAGATGTATATTATATATTAATGATTATACTATTATAAAATATTTATTTGTTCAGATATTTTTGTATTCCTGTACTTTTTCATTTTGAGATGCAAATATCTTTATTGCGCTTCTCTGCTTAACTATGGTTAATATGCTTACACTGGTAATAACTGAAGTTTTTCTTCAATCTCCTATTTTACTCTTGTTACCTATATTTTATATAGGTATAACTTTATTTTTTACTTTCAAAATTGTAAATTTTGTCTACATTTTCCAGTGGAATTTCTGGATCACTTGAGTGATGTCATAGATGCTGTAGTCAGTCAATCTGTTGCAACTGTTACATTTTAGTTAAATCCGTTACGAGTAAATACTTGGTGTTTGTATGTCAGAAAATAAAATATATTCACTTTGTAAGAACCATTTTAAAAATCTAATACATACCACCAACTATCCGAATAACTTCCTTACTTATGTTAAAATAATTTTTATGATTAGTAAATTGTATACATCTGTTAACAGATTGTGTGACTTATTATATAGTAAATATTATAAATCACTTATATAAAGCTATTGCAGTTAACATTGTTATTGTTGGTTGTTATAATAAGTTCACAATCTGCATGAATTATTAGCACCACCTTCAAATGTACAATTTATTGTATTTTGGTGGATTCCGTAGCATATTAAACCTTTTCTCTATCCAGAGCCGTAAGTAATTAATTTCTATTTACCATATTACTATTTTTATTGACAATTTTAAATAAACTTATTGAAAAATTAGTATTTCATAGAATTGTTAAATAAATACAAAATGATTTCTTTGTTTTATTACCTTTCCCCTCTTGTATTCAGATTAAACAAAATTATTTTATTGTCTAACTTTATTTTTAACCTGTATCTCTATCTTTCAGATGGAAAAAACTGAACTAGAAGAAAACTATACTAAAGCCCTAAATGAAAAAGAAATGTTCATGAAAGAACTAGCTGCCAAAAATGATTCCTTAAATCAACTAGAAACCATGGTGGAACAATTAAAAGGAAATCAACCTGATACAGCTAAATTACTGGCTACTATGGAAAGTGACAAAGTCGCTGCTGCTCGAGCTGTCCAGCAAAATATGGAACTTAAAGAGCAGTTGGAGAGTATGGCTGAAGTGTTTGCTAAAATGGTGAGTATTGATTTTTATTTAAAAAAATTACTTTTAAGACTTCAACGATTTTATTTCCACTATTGTGTATTGTAAATATCTGTAAAACCTCCTCCAGTGTAAACTCTTGCCTTTTAAATATTTGAATTCTTTCCAAATTTTCTACTTGACTTCATCATCATCACCATCATGGTACTACATCCCTTAGAGGGCCTCGACCTTCTTAAGCTTTCTGTGCCGTCTGTCTGTTGCCTTGGATTTTCCAGTTGGCAGCACCGATCTTCTCAACATCCTGTGTTTCCCCGTTTGTCCACCTCAGCTTTGATCTATCCCGCCTTCTTATTCCTACCTGTTGCACTGTTAACGAGTCTTTTTTATTATGTTCGATTCCAGAGCCGGGGCTACATGTCCAGATTTTTGTTAATATCGTTTCTTCCCAACCCTATATAGTAAAATCAAATTACTATTTTAATAATTTTTAAAATTATTTTCATTTCAGGACAATGACAAGGTGGAACTGACAGAAAAACTAAGCATTCAACAGTCAGCAAGTAAAGACCTACTTGAAAAGTTGCAAAAAACCGAATTGCACTTACAGATGCTGACCGATGCTATCGAAATCAAAGATCGGGAGCTTTCGCATCTCCGAGAGTCATCCATGGAACTAAACGAGGTGCTGGATCATGAGGAGCAACATACAAGTGAATCACACGAAACTTGTTCACATACTCTTCAGAACGAACTGAAAGAAGCTAACGAAACTATCGTTAAATTAACAAATGAATTAAACAATCAAAGAAATCAAATTTCTCCGTCTCCGCAAGTATCCGTAGGTGATGACATTTCATATCTAGTGAAGCAACTAGAAGAACTGAAACTTAAAAATCAAGAACTGGAAACTAAACTAGAAAATCACACCATAGACGATAATTACAAGTTGTTAACACAGGACGATTCTGAAAGCATTTTGCAAAAAGAAGAAGCGATGAAGCGTTTAGAAGAGAAATTTAAACGTAGAATGCAAGATATTGCCGATTTGACTGAAGAGAAACAACGATTGGAGCATTTAGTGCTGCAATTACAAGGCGAAACCGAGACCATTGGAGAGTATGTTGCTCTTTACCAGCACCAGAGAATGATACTTAAACAAAAAGTAAGTAATTTTTTTTATCAAATATCTCAAATTTTCCATTGTACAGTAACCATTATTTTCTCTTGTGATTGATGAGTAAATTGATCAAACAGAAAAAAATACCAAAGTAATGAACTTCGTAGATTGTTAATATATTACCTAATCTTATTTTTATTATTTTTAAGGCGATGGAAAAAGACCAGCAATTAAAACAGCTTGCGACAGATCGAGAACAAATCAAATTAAAGTTAGAGAAATTAAACCACCTCGTCGGCGAATTATTGAAGTCTAAGACGTTAAGTTCGGAAATTTTGGGCCAGTGCGAGCGCTTGCACGAAAGCGAAAACAACGAAGTAGAAATTACAGAAGACTTCAATAAAGAAGACAGTCCGCACGCTGAAACAGCCGAAGAAATCTTGACGTTATTGTCAGAGATAAAAAGTAGCAATCTAGTCGAACCTAAAGAAAGTATCCACCACTGTCCATTTTGTTCAGGGCAGCTGATCACAGTATAGTTTTTCGGAATATCCATCTCATTGGGGCTTCAGAGAGGAATCTGTATTTTGTGAGCTTTTCCAAAACATATTTGACTTATTTTATATATTTTAATGAGTGATAGATTATTTTAAATATTTATATTTTTTATATTTAGTTAGATCTGTAAGTGATTCATTCATTATTCCTGGTCATTTAATATGTAATTTGGTACCAAAAAGTGTTTGTACCTTTATATTGATGTAAGATTGGGTTATTCTGAGTATTAATACTTGGTGATGTTACTACTTGGTGATTGGATCACTGATCTTAAAAATAATCAAGTAGCTTCATGTTGTAAAATAACCAATTTTAACAAGGAAAATTTTTCGGGTAATTATTTAATGATCATGACTTCGATTTTAAGTTTAAACACTTTTTGGTACCACTTCCAATAATTTTTCATATTCATCATTTAAATATTTTAATAGTTGTATTTCACGTTTTAAGTGAATGTTTGTCATCTACAATCGTTGAACACAGTTTGTATGTAACGAGGTATTTTTTATGGTACCGGTAAAAATGTGATTTTTGTATATAAAATAAAACTTAAATTTAACACGAATCTTTATTTTCATTCCTCTGATATAAATTTTCAGATAAGTGTGTAAAACAAATAAATATTGATGCGCAACACTCGAAAGGCGGTTACAACTCTACTGCAGAAAATATAGGGTTTTTGAGGTATAAAATAGTGAAAACCAATAAAACTGAATGGAATTATAGAAAAACAGGTTTAGGCCGGGAAGATCGTGCACTGACGCTACATTTATAATAAACGCAAGTGCAAGGGGGATCATTAGAATGCAACAAACCGGTTTCGTGGACATATGTTTGTATGCTAGACCAATTTAAACTGCTAGAAAATTGAATGTGTTTGAATTCCCCAAACATATAACAGCAAATTTACTAAGATGTAAAAGAGGTGGAAGGTCTGATAATAGAACAAGTGATTTGATTTTAACTATCAAGGCATCACATTATCTAGCTACGGAAAGCTCGAAACTGAAGATGTTACCTGAATGAAACAATATGAAATAAAAATATCGGGAAAGGCAAACTTAGTCATCAGACCAATAATGACATACGCGACAGAGGATGAAAACATTTATGAACACTGGGACATGCTAGAAGTACAGATATACAATGCAAGGTGGAGAACATCAATGACTGGGTAAGAAATAGAAGAGTAGAATGGAACGATTATACAAGCCGAATATGAAATTATTAATCTCTTCCACAGCTGTTGCAACACTAGTTTTTTACTTCCTCGCAAGTGTATCTCGCAATCTTTACACCAGGGAGTCATATCTTGAGTGCCCACCCTAGAATCTCTCGATCTCAATGAAAATTATCTGTTGTTGAACTGCGTCTCAAGATTATCGGATATTTCGGTTTCTTTATGTATCTATCAATAATTACTCTCCCAAATTTTCATGGTGTAACTAAGTAGTTCTATGGCCATGTAGTTTGTACAAACTTTTATATCTCTCCTGCTTTTATAAAGAGGTACTAATAATATACTGCCCCATTCGTCTGGGATTGGTCCCAACTTCAACTGTTAGCCGACTTGTTCCTGTCTTTTCCTAATGCTCTCCATACTTCCCAAGGAATACCGTCTGGTCCAACTGCTTTTCCTTTATTTAGTTTTTGAAGTGCTTGAACCACTTCCGCGTTTGTTATTTTGGCGACAATTGCTGTCAATGTTAACTCCACTGGTTTTCTGTCAAATTCTTCATTTAATAATACTTTTTCCATCTTTTTCGTGAACTAGTATTTTATTGTTTTCATCTCTGATACATCTACTTTCGATTAAAATCTTGATTTTTTGCTATTTTAAGTAATTTTTTTTTCTTTCCTGGTGTCGAGTTGATTTTATATATTTGTATATAGGATCCGACCTATTTTGTTGCCACTGTTTATATAATTTTCTCTTCTATTTTATTTTTTCTTGAACTTCGTTTGAACAACACCAGATCTCTTTGTTCCTGACTTTTTCCAAGAATTTTTTTCTATTATTTTTGCGCTGATAGATCTTTCTTTTTTTTTTTGTGGACCTTTCTGATATTTTATTTTAGTTCCACTTTTTACTTCGATGTTCAGCAAAGTTACTTATGTTTTTGGCTTACTCTTATCCTGCAGTTCTTACATTCCACTTATATCTTCTTTTCTTGTCATGCAACAGTATTCGACCAGCATTTAAAAATCTGTAAAATGTCACATCATTTTCCTTCATTTTATATTCAATTTTCATATTCATTTTATTATCAACAACGCATACTGAAGTGCTACGGTAAGTATGTAATTGCATGAAGTGAATGAATTTTCCGCACGTCAGAGAATTTGAACACTGTTGCGTTCGTTTAGCTTTAATGTAGTTCATAGACAACTGACCACTCATCCTCAACGGGGCGAATCTGGAAGTCATTTTGTCCACTTCTTTATCACTGAATTGATAAAATCTATTCGCGATTGAAAAAAAAGTATCTGACCTCTGGCGGAATAAATTTAAACTACTAAAAGTGGTATAAACAAACCAGACAGCTGTTGACTTGAATAGAATTATTAAATTTTTTTAGTAAATTTCAGCATTATGACTACGTCACAGTATATTGCCAAAGAATATTCTTTATAAAGCAATATACTGTGGCTACGTTAAAGTATTTTAAATCAAATCGATATTGTTCTTTTCTTCAATGCAATTCAAGATCGACAAAAGATATTTTTCTCTTTCCTAAACTGGAAAACTTGAGGAAAAAGAGGAAATCAATAAAAAGAAAATACCACTATCATTAAGTCAATAACATACTGAGAATACATAATTTATTTTCTTGAATAACAGAAATACAAAAACCTTGAGGTTTTTTCCTTATGATTTATTATGGAATCTTTTAAAGACAAATCATGTGCTATGATCTTTTTTGACAGGTGACTCTCCAAGTTAAGGTTGATTTCGTGTAATCAAATGAACTATCTTACAATAAAGTCAAGTTCAAGTTATTTATTTATGTTAATATACAATAAAGTACTTACATATGTCAAAAAATAGTATAAAATAAAAATTAACATATTAAAACATAAGGCATAATATAAAATAATGCATATATTAGTAAGACAAACATTACACAGAACATTATACTCTGGGTTCCCAGGTATACACAAAATAGGATTCTGGATTCATCAATACACAAGCCAGTTCCAAACAATAAAGATAAAATTTAAGAATTCATCACTTGAAAACTGCTTCCCCTTCAACCAATGGTCTCTTTGCTTCACCACAATACTCAAAGATATCATTAAGGCTAATTTTCATTTATAAATGATAAAATAACTCGTCTTAAACCAAACTAAACATGCAAAAGCAATGGTAAACATTAGACTGTTATGTTTGTTTATACCATTTATATCGGCCATGACACTGCAATCGACCTGCCCTCTACATTCAGTTTTAATCGCGAATTACCCTGTCCATAACCTGCTTGCGTCAGCTATAATCTTCAGGCCTACGTTGATTAAGGAATGAGATAAGTTGGTGTAAAACTCATTTCAATAAAACAAAATTGTAGTTATTAACATATATTTATTTAAAATATCTGCAAGGTTAAAAATTGTCCGTGTTTTGGATAAAATGTTTTATAAAAATAAATATTTATTTAGTCTCACAATCTAGGTTTTAAGTCTAACATAAATCGTCCAAAAGAAAGTATTGATATCACCAAATAAATTCTGGCAATTGGATATTCTTCCTTTCTTATAGAACATGTAGACACATTTTAACGTATACAGAGTAGTATGCTATATAAAATATGGGAAATATATATAAAATGGAAGTATTAAAAATTATTTTACGGTGTCAATTAGTAATTAAATTGTACAAATAACAAAGGATATAATATGTGTCAAATACTGTTATATATGTCATACGAGTTGAAAGAAAACACAAAAATTACGAAGGTCGAGATATTAAAGACCAAATAAATAAAGTAAACTTACAAAACAGAAGTAGAGGGGAGAGGACAAACTTCTAGCCAGGAACTGAATAATAATTTATTTTACAATGATACTGTAACAAAAACTAATAACGTAGCGAATTATTTACTTTCGGCAAAATGCAGACGATGTTTATAGACGTGGCGTTATTTATTATGAAATATTTATGCAGGACAAAATTAGGTGCTGAATCGTTTACCCCACAATCCAAGGCAGCTCTTAAATAGCCAACCGAATCGTGGATTACTTTAAAGTACGACGGTATAAGACTCGTTAAACACAAGTTAAAAGAACTAAGAACTCGCAAGTTTTGGAATCTGCACATTACTCTCTAGTATAAAGGGAGTTACATAATGATAGTCAACTCATGCTAGCTTAGGTAGAGATAGCGTGGTCGATAAAGACTTTTAAATATTAACTGTAGTTTTAATTATATATATTTATATAATTAATCAATTAATCATAATATGGCGCAGTCAGCAGGATTAGTGCTCTCCACAGAATCACAGGTATTATCCGGTGCAATTAGCAGTAATTCTAAAAATCTGGTTTTGATAAAAAACATACGGAGTTTTTAACATATTATAGTCTAAGGATGAAGCAATTGTTCACAAGCATGTGACAATGTAAACAGGCAAAGATCCGCAAAATTCCGCCATAGTTTAAGCTAGCTACGTAAATACAGATAGTTGTTTTTCATACTTATTAATAAATGGGAGATTATCAAAAGAGGTGACTTGTCGCTAGTCTCTCGCTTATTAATATCTTTCTGGACGATATCTGTAAATGTGGATCATGGTCCTATACGTTCATTCTATACTCTTTTTACTTAATAATGACCGCGAGAAACGTAGTGCGTCTCCATAGAGACCAATGCGCCTTTCGTCTTATTGATAAGTATTCGTGATGGTGTACACAGATGCATATCATGCTCAATCGGCCAATGACCAGACAGCTCAACAACCACTGATATTATGGTGGAACTACTGTGCTCCTAAGAAAAAATTGCTACCTAAGCGATGCCACATAGAACTGGCGAACTTTGGGAAATTATAGCCTTAGCACGGTATGGTTTAGACTCTGTCTCTACTCCAATTAAGACTCGATTACCCCAAACAGGCGAACTTTTTAACACAGTAAAGCAGCTTCCGCGGATTTTAGTCGTACTACGGGAGGGTTCGGGGTATAAGGAATCTAACTCAAGACCTGCAATCCAAATGTCAACTTCATCTGCATAAGTGGTAACCTATAAGGTGCACTCTGCTAGAAAACTGAGAAGACTTTAGTGACTGAGTATGGGCGCAATAACTATTACAGCGCACTAGGTGTATAGAAAAAAAAACCTCTAAAGAAGAAATGAATGGTTGAAGAATCTCCGTATTCTTCCAACCAGGCTACCAATATAGAAGACACAATTGCAAATAGCTTCTTAAATGGCACGAACTTTGTTATCAGATCAGAAACCCCTCGAACTTAAAGAAGAACTGGAAAATATCAAATGGGGCGTTGCAGATCTTACCGAGGTCCAAAGAAGAGGAGAAAACATATCTCCTAGAATCAGGTCACACTTTTCACTAAAAAGGATAGATAGAAAGCCATTTCAGAAGGCGAAGAAGAAGAATGTCTTTATGATAAAAAATGTCTTATGTTAAAAAGGCATTTGCCAAGTAACAAAAATAATAGGACAAACAAATAGTGAAAAATCCTCGAAATATTGAAAACTTTTTACAAAGAATTGTATGAAAAATACAAGAAGATATGGCACACACAACACCCCTTGTCATTAAGTCATCAGTAGGTGGACACAGACTACTACAAGCATTAAAAGTTCTATTTACTGAATGTATTGTGGAAGGGGTAACTCAGTATCAGTGGAATAATGCAATCATTGTACTCACACATAAAGAATATATAACAAACCTTGGAAACTTCCGACTCATAAGCTTGTTATCACATGTATACAAACTTTTCCCAAGGATCGTTACTATTATTATTATTTTTAAGACTGAATTTCAAGCTAGATCGATACCAATCATGCAAGAAAGTAGGATTTGGGTTACGATATGGTAAAAAGTTGCTATATTTAAAGCTCACTGTCAAAAATGAATACATTAGAGATAATATAAATCAAAATAATGAAAATCGTCCGTATACGTTAAAATAGGAACTATCAAAACGCTCGTTTTGCTTTAAAAATATTGTCTCTATAAAATAAAAAAATATTTCAACAAATAATACTGGTCTTTCATATATTGCTCTCTATAGCCGGCCACTGGATTTTATCGACATCACTGGAATTGGCAACGAGGTGATTTTTAACGATATTTTGTAACACTGTCCTGGCTTCTTTTTCGTCACCAAGTTGCGATGTCAACGCCGTCACATTGTACTCTAGGATGCTAACTTTAGACTGCAGCTGCTGTATGGCTTCGGGTATGGCTTTGTTCAATTCAGACTTCGTGGCGTCGCTGACGTTCACTATAAAAGTAATATACGTTTACGAAATTGGAATTATCGAAATGAGATCGTAAAAGATAGAAATATATCTTTCGTTGGTGACTTATTAACATTAGATATTCGCTTATAATCTGTTCAACTTTTAGCTCTTAATGTAACATGGAACTTAACAATGGAAATATGATGTTAAGAAAAAAACGGCGCGTAGCACTTGAGGAGTAAATCTTAATTTATTTTTTTTTAAATTTTGTTTTTGGTAATTTTCAAAATTTGTTAAATATAATATGGAATTTATTCTTCATTTACATTTTTTTATTATCTTGTATTTATGTTTAATTACTTCATTTAATACACTAAATTGTTGATTAAAAAAAGACGCCGAAATCTCTTTAGAAAACGTATTATACAGTTGAGTAAATGGTTCTTTACTCGTGCGTCATCATTTAAAGCACACGAAATAAGTTGGAAATTTACTCCACGCAACAGCAAGTGGCTACTGCTCCGATCACGGATTATATCATAAAATTTGACGTTATCAAATAAATATAATGTAAAATGTTAGTTTTGAAAGTAGTTGAAAATAAATAATATTAATAATATATTATATGCTTATCACCATTAAAGCTTTAGTGTACACTTGAAAATTGTACTTTTTGTACTTCTTGAATAGATGACAACGGTTCCAACGGTCCTCCATTCCTTTTTTCTAATTCAAACTACTCGATTAAATTTAAAACGAGTTCTTGTGAAAACTATTTTCTTTTTGTCATTTCAAAACGTCCTCAAGCGTCTTTTTTTACCTATCTCTTTTCGATGTAGTGAGTCTAAAGCGTTCATAAAAATAACATGTGTCTTTACTTGTAACCGTTTCAAAAAATTCATTATAATTTCGAGTAAATATTTCAAAAATAAAATTGCTCACGACATCTATCTGCCGAGTGGATTTAATTACCTCAAGAACCCTACTGTAGTTCCTAACATCTCCGATAGACGAGAGCGTTCGTTAATTCGTCTCGATTTCCGAGTGAAATTCCTTGTCCTCCATCTTTATCTCTTTGAACGTCAAACAGTCAAGACGTTATTTTGTTTAAGTTATCTCTTAAAGAGGTAAGTCGAAAAATTCCTTTTCAAACAAATATTTATTTTTAGACCCTTACCCGGGAGCCCCGAATGTTTTTTTTTGAACCTATTCTCTATCCTTCCATTGTTGGATATAGGTCTCCCCCAGTTCTCTCCATGTTTCCCTATCTTGAGCTGTTCTCTGCCATGTGGGACCTCCTTGTTTCCTGATGTCATCTTTCCACCTCATCTGTGGTCTGCCTCTTGATCTCTTTGCATTGTATGGACGCCACTTTCCGATGGCATTGTTCCATCGTCCGTCTTGGAGACGTTCATTCATGGAGATGAACGTCTCCTCGAATGTTACTAAGCTGTTATTTGGCCCGAGGTTGTATATATATGGATTTATGATATATGTAGTATATATAGTATGTTCATGTTAAATATACTCAAGGTTTCAAGGTTTGGTTCAACCAAGTACCTAGAGGGCGAGAAGAAATAAATTATATCCCTTCTTCATAACCACTAGCTTTTGGATAAATCAGGTTGTACCGATTTTATATTTTTTTATTGAGCAGTGAAGAATATTGATGAACTAAATAACAAGTGAAGTGCTTTATTATTGATCTTTTAATTATTCTACCTAACAAACAAATGTATTTTTACCTGAACGAATTTCGAAATTTGTGATAAAGTATAATTTTATTTTCATATATTTCTAATATTTCATAATCTAATGCCATAATATTAAATGTTTGTCTTCTTACGATACGATTTGAATTTTAGATTAGTATAAACACTTCTCATGGTAATTGAATACTGTAAACACAAATTGTTATTATAATTTCTTTCTGGAATGACGCAAATTTCTAACGTAGAATCTTTTAATAATGTTTTTTGTTCATTACAAAAAAATAATTGTTTTAAGATTTTCTTTACAATTTTCTTTTGACTCGTTTCCTTACGAGAATAAATATAAGGAATGGCGCCCATCACATTTTAATTTTAAAGATAATACACAACTTCTATATGATTGAAAGAACCACGCCCCGTCTCCGACTTAAGTGAACGGCCTTGATCGTTTGTATACCAAAGCAAATAATTTTGCATAAGTTTACATACTTAATAAGAGGCGGTAGCTGGTTTGTCTTTAGTTTCATGCGTGGAAGGCAATGATACTAGATAAAAAATATGTGCTTTATCTCGTCAGGTATTAACGACGTATGGGTACAGAACCATAGACTCAACTGTATAGGTTTTCTTTATATAGGCCTATAATAACTAAAAAACTCAGATACCTGGATTTGTCCCAGTTCCGAAAGAAATTTCTCAGTTTTTACAATGATTAAAACTAATTATATTAATAAAATTAAAAATTCCAACGACATATATATTTCTATCTCTAACAATCAATTATTCGTCAACTGGTTTGGACACAAAAGAATAAAACCATGTCAAAAATAACTTTTTATTAAGTACTATTATTGTAGCATAAAAAAATATTAATGAGATCTACTAAAACCCACACGCACACACTAAATACATTTTTATAAGAATTTGCACTTATTTCATCACTTGAAAAAGTATGTCATAATAACTGACGTAGCTGTTTGTATAAATATAATTTGTTCGCTTCTTTAATTATTAAATAAAATTTTAAAAAATCCTTGGGAAAAATACCTCTATATTCCAGAAACAAATTTCTGTAAATCGTTTTACAGACAGCTATAATTACGCACTGTCACACCGTTACGTCACATTTTGGCCTTATTTTCAAATTTAATATTTTCTTCATAATTTTCTTTCAATTTTTACTGCCTCTCAGATTCTTTCACGTTTTAATATTTTTCTTTTAAAAATAGGTGGCGCTCAACATTTTCTGTGTTAAAATTTATTTCTCTCTTTAACTGTCTCAAATTCCACGTTTCAATTTTTCTTCTAAGCTTCTTTTGTGTAAAATCATTTCGATCAGTCCTAGCAGCTTAATATTTCAAGGGTTTAGTATGTGACGACTCTCAACAAAATTGTACCCTCTAGCAAACCAATTAGTTCCACTCCTGCCATAATGGCTTGTTAAAATCCCGGAATACTTGCTGAAATTTGTTTCCCCATGACATTTTTCGCTGAAAATAAAAAAAATTCTCCTCTTGGATACCACATTCGTGGGACCTCCTCATGGACACACTGTATATAAAATAAAGGGTGTTTTTTTAGAGGTTCATAACTTTGAAATGGAATAAAACAAAGATGTTTTTTTTTAAATTGGCACGAAATTGCCCTTATTCGAAAAGTAATCTTTTGGCATTATAATTTAAATATAAATTCTGACATATGACTGCAACAGCTGGCTCTGAAGTACTCTAATCTGGAGGTCCAATTTTCGATGACTTTTTCCAACATTTATGGCCGAATATCGGCGAATGTTGTCCTCCAAGTGGTCAATCGTTTCAGGCTTATCAACGTAGACTAGCGACCTCACATATCCCCACAGTAAATAGTCTGGCGGTGTTAAATCGGTCGATCTTGGAGCCCACTTCACGGGTCCGAAACGTGAAACTATGCGGTTACCCAATGGCTCTATAGCGATCATGGCAAAATACCATTATGGCTCTAGAGCGATCATCATTGTCTGTAACTTTCTGGCCAGAATCGTTTTTGAAGAAGTACGGCCAATAACTCCACCAGCCTGTAAATCACACCAAATGGTTTTTCACCGAAGTTTTTCTAGATGTAATGGTTTCTCAACATATCTTCTTCTTTGGGTGCCGTGTCCGTATTCAGACGTTGGCCGTCATCATGTTTACAATTTCCTGAAACCTTTCTCTGTCAGCTGTTGCGCGAAATAATTCTTCTACTGTGGAGCCACACCATCGTCTAATATTACGCAGCCATGAAAGTTTCTTTCGACCAATCCATCTCTTCCCTTCCACTTTTCCTTGTATTATAAGGCGAAGTAGATGGTATTTAGGTCCTCTAATTATATGGCCGAAGTATTCTGTTTTTCGCCTCTTTATGGTGTTTATGAGCAAACGTTCTGAATTGATCATTTGAAGAACATCTTCATTGGAAGTGTGCGAAACCAACGATATCTTTAGGATTCGTCTATAGCATTACAATTCGAATATTTCTAACTTGTTTAGCATTGTGGTTTTTAACGTCCACGTCTCACAACCATACAATAGGATGGACCACACATAACATTTCAGGACATTCTTACGAATATTCATCGACAGGTTTCTGTTGCATAAAACTGGTTTCCAGGTCATAAAAGCCTTACATATACTTGACGGTTATTTTCACTCTAAATACGGCAGTTTTGTTTGTTGAATAGCCATTCAACCAAAGGTGAGCTTCGTTGCTAAACAAAATTCGCTTATGAAAATCGGGATCAACAGCAATCTCGTCTTGGGCCCATTCACCGCATCTACGCATTGCTAGATGGTCGTGTAGCTCCATTCGTTCAGTTGTATTGAAGTTGTATTTTGTATCAGAGTTGTATTTTGTAAGAATGCAAACTAAGATCTTTCCTCAAAATCTTCCATAAAGTGGATGGACACATATCCAACTGCTGTGCACGATGACGAATAGACTGATTCGGGTATTCCTCTATACTGCGCTGTACAGCAACAGCAACTTCTTCTCTATGCACTGTACGACCTCTTTGTGGATGCGTATTATCATTTAGAATAAACGTGGTGCGCAAACGTTACTCTGGTGAACTATTATGTTGATCATAAATCGGACGTAGTGCACGATACGTATTTCGAACAGAACCATAATTTTCAAAATAAATTTGCACAATTTGGAAGCACTGTTCAAGCATCAAGTCTATTTAAGCTGAAATGCCAAATCAAACTTAACATAAATCACTTGACAGCTGTCAAAATGGCCGACAGTTAAAAAAGTGTTGCCAATTTACATTTCTATACCTCTAAAAAACCCTTTATGTACTATTTTAACTATTTGGAATATTTTAAGCCATATATTTTGGACCATAACTCAGGTCATACCTTAAACCCTATGCAATGATGTCTATTTAATATGACATTTAAAATTTTAATCAAACTATTTAAATACTATACTTTTATCCATGCATAAATAACTGCAAATTCTTTTAATACTTTTAAAAATACAAATTTGACTGTTAATACAGAATGTTTTTTAATATATTTTCATGCATTTTGCATTCATCGGTACAATACCTAAACTACGAATGTGGAAAATTTTCGCTCCTCAAGTAGTTAACAAGACGAGATAACCTTAAAAGCTATTGTCAAAGTAACAAATGTGTCCATAGACATATAATACAAGATAGACTGATCGCTGTAATACCAGCTCGTTACCACAGTGCGAAAAAAAAAACTGACGCAAAGTAGTCCTTGCATCTCTTTCTAATGTACCGGATTTATCACGGACCTGTATTGCAGCGCTCAGTCTATGGCTAACCTACTTGGGCGAAAATTTTCAATTTTCACATTCGTGGTTTTGGCAGTGTACCGACGATATGTCATACAGATTTTGATTCAAAATTTTGACTACAAAGTTAATTGAATAATGGAGGAAAATTACGAAATAATTCTAGTGAACAACATATCTAAGCAAATTTATAAATCTTTTAAGGAGACCAACAATTATTATCATATTGAAGGAAGGAAAGAAGAAATATTTTCAATAGTTGATCTCCAATATACTTAACGCATTTATGATGTTCGTTTATGAAGTACCGTTTGGAAGTTTAGCTATTCCTAGACTCATTGCAGTTCCATTCTCAAACCAGACAAACCAGACTTTATAAGAAACTCATGTTTTTATTTCTCTATGGGCAGTTAAAATGCCTTCGCCGGTTAAAAATATCGCTGACTCTAAAATATGAGATACAAATCGTTTTTAATACGCTCTTGAGATTCCATATCCGTTCTGGTGGCAATAATCAATGCAATATGGACTTTGTATGTTGTACTGTGAAATACTTTGGTTTACGTTGCTTCAAACTACTTGCGCAAGTTACAACATTCTTCTTTCGGGTCCTCTTCGGTCGTCAATCGTTCCCTACATAACATTTTATTTCTTGTGAATTATCCTAGTCTCCAATCAATGTACAAACTAGATATGGTAATATTGGGCTGCCTAGTAACGCCCTGGTCCATGTAGCTTGCCTTCTTGGAGGAGGAGATCCGTGTCGTCAAAATCTTCTTTTTCTTAAAGTGCCCTCTCCTCAATGGAGGTTGGCTACAACAATTTTAAAATCTTCTCTATCTTCAGCTGTTCTTATTAGCTGTTCAAAATTTAGCCCTGTCCATTGTCGGATGTTTCTGAGCCACGATAGTCTTTTCCTTCCTAGGCCTCTCTTTCCCTCGATTTTTCCTTTCACTATAAGTTGGGCATATTGGTACTTATTATTTCTCAGTATGTGGCCTAGGTATGATGTTTTTCTAACTTTTACTGTGTTAAAAAGTTCTCTTTCCTTGCCTATTCTATGCAGCACTTCTTCGTTTGAGGTATGCGATGTCCATGAAATTTTGAGCATTCTCCGGTAGATCCACATTTCAAAGGCCTCCAATTTATTTACGGTTGATGTTTTTAGGGTCCACGTTTCAACTGCATATAGAAGAGTCGACCAGACGTAGCATTTTGATAAACGTAGTCGAATTTCGAGTTTTATTCGAGAATCACAAAGCAGTTTTTTTATTTTTTCGAAAGATTTTCTTTCCTGTTCTATTCTCGATCTTATTTCTAGATCAGGATTTAGGCTGCTATCGATCCAACATCCCAGGTACTTAAATCTATTGACCTGTTCTAAAATGTGCCCATTTATTGTGCAAGGTTGAGGTACGTTTTGGTTTTTTCGGATTGACATCACTTTGGTTTTTTTAATGTTTATTTTCATACCAAATTGCTCACAGGTCGAGTTGGTCTTGTCGATGAGTCGTTGTAGACCTACGTAGGAATCCGCAATTAACACTGTATCATCGGCGTATCTGATACTGTTGATATTTACGCCATTCACCTTGACTCCATCCTTGGAATCCTCCAATGCTTCTTTAAATAGAAACTCGGAGTAAAGATTAAACAGCAGAGGCGACAGAACACATCCTTGTCTAACTCCCCTCCTAATTTCTACTTCTGCGGATGTGGAACCTTCGATCCTAACTCTGGC
This sequence comes from Diabrotica undecimpunctata, assembly GCF_040954645.1. NCBI lineage: Eukaryota > Metazoa > Arthropoda > Insecta > Coleoptera > Chrysomelidae > Diabrotica > Diabrotica undecimpunctata. The sequence continues at coordinate 32,193,163 of NC_092810.1, forward strand.
GTTTTGGTTCCAGTACAAGTTTTTTAAGAATTTGATGTCTTTTCCATCTAAACCGACTTCTTGCAAACGTTCTAATAGTAGGTCGTGTCTTACTCTATCAAATGCTTTTTCGAAGTCTATAAAGCATTTAAATATATCTTTCTGTTGGTCGTAGCATTTTTGGGCGAGAACTAGTAAACTGAAGAGGGCTTCTCTCGTTCCCATGCCGGCTCTGAATCCAAACTGATCGTCTCCGATGATTGTTTCGCACTTTCTATAGATACGATTATGTACGATTTTTAGTAGGACTTTTACTGCATGACTCATAAGGCTTATCAGACGGAACTCATTGCAGTGTTGTGAGTTTGGCTTTTTTGGTAGTGGGATGAATATTGACTTCAGCCAATCTTGGGGTATTTTACCCCAAAATAGCTCGCTGGGGGGTCGTCAAAATAGCAAGAGGTAAGTCACCAATCGGCAAAAGAAATATCGGACAACCGCGCAAAAGATGGAGTGACAACTTTCCCTAGAAGTATTAATCCGCCAATGAACAAGCAGAATTGCTTATAAAGGGGAAGAAAAAGAAGAAGAATATCAAACAAAACTCACATGCGCTATGCTGTGAGAAATACTGATAGAAGTATCCTTCCAAAAATTGATAAATGAGTAGCCCTAGAAACTAAGAAGAATGAAAAGGGAACTTTTCATGTTCGATGCTGAGTGTGAAGACATTACCCGAAGAAAAAATTATATGCAGCATAACTGCAGCAGAGAAGAACTCGGACAAAGCAGCAAAAATTATAAATATCTTAGAAGAGAAGAAAAAAGCGATTTTTTGAAAATGGAATATTGGAAGAACTTGAGACGATAAAAAGGTAAAACTAAACCAGAAATTTCAATACATCTTTGAATAGTGCAAGACGGGAATTTAAACCAAGGCTGAGAATGTGTAAAAATAATTAGGAGCATATACTCAATACAAAAAAGGGCGCCCAAGTTGAAGATGAAAATACACCACCTACAGGAGCAAGAAACAACTCTTCTAAACCTCTTCGTTTATGTTAATTTCTGGCGTTTGTGGTTCCAACGTCATTTGTTGTTCCTCTGTATATAACATTTTTAGATACTCAATCCATGCATTCTTTTCGACTGTTTCGGGTCTATTAATACCTTTACCTCCGGTCGTTGACCGCGCCATATTTCTTTTTGTAAATCATAAAAATCATCCTCCAGTTCATTTGAAAAGATTTCCTAGTGCTCGTTTTCAAGGAAACTTGGAAATCTCCTGATAATGAAACGGTTAACCAAATAGATCATATAATTATCGATGGAAGACACTGCTCTAAGTTATTAAATGTTAGGTCTTTTAGAGGAGCAAACATAGATAGTGGTCACTATTTAGTTAAAGCACGATTTAAGGAGAGAAACAATTGACATTAATAAACTAAAAGATCCCGACATTACAAATGTATACAGATATCAAATAGAAGATCAAATAAGGACAGAAAACTTAGAAGAAGAAGAAGAAGACATTAACCAACTATGGGCAAATATGTGAGATATTGTGTTACAGAATCGGTTGAAATATTGGGCAAAACCAAGCCACAAAAAAGTTGTACCTACACGGAGAAAAAAAGAAGAGTATAATCGTCTTAAAAGAGACGAAAGACGTATCCATCGACATAAGAAGAGGGAATACGAACAGAACACAAAAATTTGTAAAGACACTAACGGTGAAATTCTACATGACAAAAACTCAGTGCTTAACAGATGGGCACCACATTTCAGCGAACATCTAAATATAAACGATATTAAAGAAGGTTACAACATAGACAATCAACAAAATATACAACGTCAACTACACAGTATAGAAACAACAAGAGAAGAAGTGTCAAATGCCATCCTAAAACTCAAAGACAATAAAGCCCCACGAATCGATGAAATCTGTTCGGAAATGTATAAAAAAAGGTGGTGATCAACTTTTTGCAGCAATCCATAAACTAATAGTACTTATATGGCAGAATGAATTGGTACCAGAAGAGTGGCTACAAGGAATAATGTCTGTTGCATCAAATTCAAGCACATAGGCAGATTCTAGAAAAGTCACTGGAATATAACTTAGATACACATCATCTCCTCGTTGACTTCACAGCAGCCTATGACAGTGCATTATATTATGCAATGATAGACTTTGGGATCCCACCTAAGTTAATTAAGTTGGCCCAACTAACAATGCAAAACGTATGCTCATGCGTTAGAATTGAAGGAGAAAACTCTACGTTCTTTGACATTAATAATGGTCTAAGACAGGGGGAAAGGCTGGCGTGTCTCCTATAGTTATAGTTATAGTGAATAGTATAAAGGGAATTAGGACTTGTAAACGAGGAAAAAACCAAATATAAGTTGGTTTATAAAAACCAAATATCCAACAGAGAATTAAAATTAACAACCATACCTTTGAGCAAGTCAAAGAATTCACATATCTTGGATAGCTAGTAAATGCAACAAACACGAGAAGCGACGTAATAAAAAGACGCATAGCAATAGCAAATAGAACTGTTCACGGTCTCCAGAAACATTTAAAAAATAAAAATATAAAACGTGCAGTAAAGCTCAATATATTCTTCTTCTTCTTCTTTAAGTTCCATCTTCTATCGAAGGTTGGAAATCATTATGGCTATGCGGATTGTGTTGACTGCTGCTCTAAAAAGTTCTGCACTACTGCATTCAAACCATTCCCTTAAGTTATTAAGCCAGGATATCCTTCGTCTTCCCACATTTCGCTTTTCTCGGATTTTGCCTTGCATAATAAGTTGTAATAATGCGTATTTTTGCCCTCTCATCACATGTCCTAAGTACTCAAGTTTTCGTCTTTTGATAGTTAATATTATTTCCGCCTCATTTCCTATCCTTCTAGTTACTTCCACGTTTGACATTCTTTGAATCCATGATATTCGTAGGATTCTTCTGTAACACCAAAATTCAAAGGCGGCCAACTTATTCAAAAGGACTTGTTTTAGTGTCCACGCTTCCAAGCCATAAAGAAGAGTAGAGAACACGTAATATCGAAGCATTCTCAGGCGTAGTTCTAACCTTACATCCCGACAACAAAAAACTTTTTAAGTTTAATGAATGATGCACGTGCTATTTCAATGCGTGTCCTAATTTCTTTGGTTTGGTCTACATCTGATGTTATCCATGTTCCTAAGTATTTATAGTTATTAACACTCTCAATTGCAGTATCTTCAATAGTCAATTGGATATTTGCATGTGCAGATTTAGTCATGATCATGCATTTAGTTTTCTTTAAATTTATCTTCAGTCCGTACTCATGACAGCGTTCATTAAGGCGTTGCATTACGTTCTGTAAATCATTGTTGTTACCCGTCATTATTACTGTATCGTCTGCAAAGCGTAAGTTATTCAAAACTTCTCCATTGATAGATATACCTTCTATTGAGTCTGAGAGCGCCTTTTGAAATACCGCTCACTGTAGACATTGAAAAGTAGTGGGGACAGCACGCAACCCTGGCGGACTCCTCTCTGTATTGTGATATTTTGGGTGTACTGGTTGTCAACTCTTACCTTGGCAGTTTGATTCCAATATAAATTAGATATAATTTTCATATCACGACTGTCAAGACCTTAATAAGACCGGTTTTGATATATGAGGCTGAAACGTGGACCTTATCTCAAAATTAAGAAAGACTTCTTGATATTTTTGAGAGAAAAATTCTTGGAAAGATTTTTGGGGCAGTAAATGAAAATGGGTTATTGCGTTGAAGATACAACTTTGAACTATATCATATATATGACACATTGCTAGGATGTCAGATCACGAATACACGAAGATATTAACATTTTCAAAACCACAGAGCACAAGAAGTCGAGGACGACCACGAAGGAGATGGATTCATGATGTGGAAGAAGACCTACACATTCTAAGGGTCAGAAGATACAGGGAAATTGCCAGGAATCGACAGGAATGGCGACTTCTTTGAGAAGGCCAAGATCCACAACAAATTGTCGAGCCACTTATGATGCTATGCTTATATGTTTGTTCCATCACTATTTTATCCTGAGGATTTCTCAAGTGGAGTCACCTTATTTTTCCATAACTAACAAGCGAATAGGTAACAAAAAAAATACACGAAGCCTTATGGCTTACGTGAATATGTATCATCACAGTTTTTTTACTTAACTTAATATATTAATTTTTAACAATGATTCAAAACATTCTGTAGTAAATAACATTATAGTCAATAAACATAGCACCGACATTTACTATCACAGGATTGGTTCGTATACAGAGTGAATAAATACCCACTATTAACGGTCAAAGTTCATTTATCCACCCTGTATTTAAGGCATGCCACCATAAAGCACAGTTATTTTAATTTTTATCCCACTTTATGATACAACTGGTTGGGTACTTAGTATTTTATTGTACAGTGTTGCACCCGAACGAAGTGTAGAAATAATTTTTAATAAGATTAATCGAAAATTCAATATAAATTCGTGTACGTATGATAATTATTTCTACTTCAATTAAAATACTACTGGAGTTGCCGATATGTCTGAGCGCCATCGAATATTAACTACAGATCCAGAAGTTACAGAATGAACCAAGAATATATGTTCGAAAATTTGACAACGGTGACAGATAGTTGTCTCATACGGTAAAATAAAAAATAATAAAAATAAAAAATATATAACTATGTTTTTGTGTTTCTGGATTAATAAATAGAGAAAATTAAGTAAGCGTCTTCTACCCAGGGAGGCATAAATCGATAGAATATGTACTTGTATCATTATGGTATACTTATACCATTGTAAAATGATATTTACAAAGAAATCATAAAGAAATTACTGTTGTGATACCAAGATTTTATGGAAACAGACAAATTTGTCGACAAACAATAATAGAAAATGACACATTTAACAATCGTTGTGTTGTAGTAGTATATGTGATATACTACTATAATATAAAAGGTTTATTACCATAGCATTTAAAATTTTTATTTGTAAAATTAAAGAATTGCTCAATTGGCCTTGACAATTAATTTTTTGTGTCACCTGTCATTTGTCACTGACATCATTTCATTGGCAACGCAAATATATTATGTTTATTGATGTTTTGCCAAGAAACACGCTCAGACAATACGGCTACTCCAAATGTTGCGTTTTCCGCAACTGTTTCGCGACGAACGAGCCGCAGCACCAGGTAGACGCCCGCTGGTGGGGTCTGTACTGGTGCGGATGGGCCAAAGGTGGATTCGGAATAGGCGAATTAAACGAGGATCGGTTCAGATCCAAGCTGGATCTGTGCGATTGCGAACGTGCTAACTTGTCATGCATTTGTACGTTACCACCTGTCAAGAGTTCCACTGCTCGTGTCAAAGAATACCAGCACATAGGGAATAAAAGAAGAGCTTACAGTTAGGATGAGGAAGACATAAATGGGTAAAAAATAAGTAAGAATGGTTGACATATGGCATAATATTATTTTCTATGTTTAGCTTTAACCTTTCTTCGAAGTCTAACCTACTATGCAGAATGAATAAAGCAGTTCTAATATAATTAAGGCAGCTAATAGATTGGTAATTGACATTACACTAAAACTCTGGGAAAAGTCTAAAATGAGACTCAGCTCTACCAATAAATCCTACTTTCATGTCTTCGGAGAATATGGCCATAGTCACGTAGCCGCTGCTACGATGAAGCTGCTAATGAAGCTGATGAGAAAGAGTGAAAGAGAAGTTTCCGGTGTCTTAAAACGGGAACAGATCGGCTAAAAATAAACAGAAAATTCTGATCACGACGAGGGAATAGCATTGAATTGTTACATACATTAAGAATTTATATATTTATAAAAGTCGTTTATATACATTTATGTTGTCCAAGAATGTGGGAGGCTACGTACCGTTGTTAAAACGTTACAAATTTGGCGCACAACGTGGGGCCACATCTTTAGCCTCAACGTGGTTACCCACTATTTATGGTTGAGATGTAAACTAATAAGAGAGATAATTAAAAAGATGTACAGTCTATAACATATAAAGCAGTGGATATCTTATGGGATCTGTTCACAAATGACGGAAGGCAATGGAACACCGAAGAAAAGAGAACTAGGATGCTAAGCCAATAATTAATCAAACAGATACCAATAAACTTATTTATATTTCAAATGCACTTACTATTTTTGTCAACCACTCCTAACTTATAAAACAAAAAGAACAATAGTATAGAATAACATTTAAAACTTGATTACGCGAGATCTCGCTTTCTAAGCGAGAACTAAATTCGTATAAAGTAAAATTATATACAAGCAATATAATACGGCTAAAACAAGAGAAGAAACTTTTATCTGTAAGATGGAAATTATATGCAACAAGAATATTCAAAGTATTAATGCTATACAGATGTCATTTGCTTTTACACCGATGTTAAAAACGATGTGTTTTTGACATTAATATACGCAACTTTTGTTGTCTGTTTGTGCTTATCCGTCTAACACTAAACTTGACTGTAACTGCAAAATTAATAAGCATGAGCGATCAATCATTTTATGCAAGCGTATTTTAATTGTAAAGGTCCTACTTAATAAATTGAATTTGAATCATGTAATTAAATGATCTTTTTAATTGAAGTTATTACGACGGAAAAAAGATTTAAGATGGTTAAGCCAACTTGGATGTATCTGCAACTCAGTCACTAAGATAATAGAGCAATAGTTCCGTTGGTTTCTTCGTCAAGGTACAATCATAAACTAGTAGTTATGTATTTTAGGTACTATTTACAGTTTCTCAACGCGTTTTTTAGTAACAGGGTGTCGACTGACTTTTATACACAGTTCTTAATGTCAATGTACTCGAAAACTTTTAAAATCTATAGCAGTAACAATGTAAATATCCCGTCTCTATGTCATTTCTACTAGAAAAAAATATCTAGACGTAAAAAAGTGTTACCCTAACCTAATTGTCCAAGCACTAAAAAATCAATCTCACCTACCTGAATTAACAGTGCTTCTGGGTTTCATGGTGGAACAATACGCTTCGATGACATCCAAGATAAAACCGTCCTCCTTGTAAGTCATGGGTCTACGACTGGTGTACCTGGAGTACGGTCCGTTCGGGGAAGTACCCAAAGCAAGGTAGGGTCGCAACGGCGGAGTGGGGCGCAGGCATATGGCCGACCATCCACGACCTGCTGCGTTTACACTGGCAATACTATGACTGGAAGCTGAAAGAGTAGGTGTTATGGAGCGGACGCTGCCTTGGCGTTGGTGGTTACTCGTTAGGTTTGGGTTTCCGCCTGATATTAGTGGCGTCATCTATTGACAAAAGACATAAAAATAATTGGTTCGGAAAATACTACATTACATCAATTATGATAATTTTTGAAAGCTACTGACACTGACCTCACGTTATTCTATATTTGACGCATTCCATCAATTTATTCCCGCAAAAGACTAAAATTTGTCAATTAAAAAAAATTAATAAAATCTATAGTTATATTGAATTTTTTCATCCATTATGACTTCAAGCATCGGCATCAAGGAATATCTCCTCTGCTTGGTGCATTTTCTCCACGTCAACACTTATATTTCTTGAGTATTTTTCGACTGTCTGTCGAAAAACTGTCTGCCTACTTAAATTACCGTAGCGATTGACCTTAGTCTTCTTCCCCGTTTCGAGCTGTTTCCAATTGTTGTTTTGTTGCCGTAACATATTTGGTAATCTCTGTCGCCAACGAAACGTAGGGAGAACAGAAAAACTAAGACATGATCCCAAATCATTCACTATAATCCCGGAAATCATTGTATGTTTGACAACAGTGTTTGCCACGAAGATCTAACCGTGTCAAATCTGAACAGGACTGTCAAAGATTAAGACAGATAAATCATGAAAGAGTCCCTAGTCCTTTAGGTTGAGGGGTTGGGATAAAGACCAACAATAAACTTGCCAGTTAGTTGCTAGTACCTATTTTGAACACAAAAACATATGCAAGGTAAAAGATCAAACGAAAGATAGCCCTGAAACAAGATATACTGAGCTACATAGAAAAAATGGCCTAATTTGGTATAGATAAGAAAGAAGAGTACATCAATCGACATACTTATCATAAATCTCGAGAAGGACTCCATTGGTAGATCACAAAGATCATGGAGGAACTTATTGAATGAGACCATGGAAAGACGGGATCTCAAGAAAGGAGAAAAGAGACTAGGTATCGGTTAAAGTCAAAGATATCATTATGAGGTTTGTCTTTTTGACATAAATCGAGGGTTTCATTGCGATATAACAAGTCGTGAATACAGTGAATTTTTTAATTGAGCAAGTCAATCGAAAAATTTTTTTCGAATTTTCGTAGAGGATTATCCTAACAGCAATAGCAATGTCTCGCTAAAATGGTTTCTGTGTTTGGAAATGTAGCATCACACCAGTGAACTATTTTCCGCTGGTATTGCGAATTTCAACGTGATCGCTCCAGTCTCAGCGACGAATCCAGGCCAAGTCCATCCAAAACAGCTGTCACACAGCAAAACATTCATGCGGTTCGTCAGTTAATTAAGGATGACCGCCGAGTAACATACCGGAATGTAGAGGCATCTTTGGGCATTTCAAAGACCTCGATTCAAATATCCTACATGAAGAACTAGATGCTACGAAGTTGGTTTCCCGTTGGATCCCTCACTTCCTCCCAGAAGAGGAAAAAGCGGTTCGCGTCAGTTGGCGTCGAGAAACATTAGAACGGTTCAACAAAGGAAGCTCAAAAAACGTTTATAGTATTGTTAGTGGCGATGAATTTTGGATTTACTCCTACGAACCGGAAAATAAACGCCAATCCGCTATGTGGGTGAACGAGTGAAGGAAAAACCCACAAAGGTGATTCGTTCTTGAAGTGTGTCAAAGAAAATCGTCACAACTTTTGTGTCAAAATCTGGTCATGTGGCAACAATTGCTTTAGAATTTCGAAGAACGGTTACTTTTGATTGGTATGCGAGTCTCACACTGCTTACAATGCGAGTGCATCCACCTTATAGCCAAGAATGACTTCTTCACGTTCCCAAATATCAAGAATTTAATGCCCGGGCAGCGATTCCACTCGTCAGAAGAAGCCATCTATGCTTTTAAACAGCGATTTTGCAGGTGTCAACTAAAGACTGAAATAACTGTTTTAACAATTGATTTGAACACATGCAAAAGTGTATCGATACCTTGGTGGGACATATTTTGAAAAGCCATAAAGTACTTTAAGTCTATATATTTTTTGTCTTTATGGCTATATGCAAAACTAAAAAGACAGCCCTCGTACTGGAATGAAACTTAGACGCTTAAAAACTTAGAAGAGTTGGAGCAAGATTGAGATAGGGGTATGGTGTAGATAAGGATGTTGGGATGGAGGAATGGACTTGGGCCGTATCAACAATTACAATGAGAATAATATCTCTAAGTGAGTTTTATTAGTTTTTTGTACAGGCGCTGTTCCTAGAGTTTCTTATTGATTTTTGTTGTACTTTTAGGTTATACTGCTGTCTTCTTGTGCAGTAGTCTGTCATTTTCGGAAAAATACTTTTTGTAAAAATGGGATTCCACGATGATTTTACGCACATTAATACAACAATTTCTTTATGCTATAGCTTGGTAAAATGAATAAAACCAAACAGAGTATGTCAGTGCCAATAAATTTGAAAAAAAATTCATGTATTGTTAAAAAGCAAGTCGGCTGATTACAATGAGAAGTGATCAATTAATCGCATGAATAAAGTTAAGATGAGGTGTCATACAGGCAAGGGCCAAAAACACACAAGCCATTTGTTAGATTATTAGATAGCTTTTAAATAAATCACAAAACCACAAAAATAGACAAACCGGCCAGAATCATGCCCTTGCCTGTATTTTTTGGTCGGGTACTGATGTAAATCCCCTTAACGACACTTGCTGGTATCTTCGCTTTCAGCCACCAATGAGCGTAAAGTCCGGACTTGAACATAGGACAATCGTCACCTTCCTCGCTCTTCTCTGTATCATCTTTTTGGCATTCTTCTAGTAAACTTCCCATCGATTGAGATTTTACCGGTCCGATCACACTGGGCCTTGATGGCACTACGTACAGTTTTGATTGCATTCTGGTAGATGACGTCATGCTATCGCGTGACTTCGTTATGACGTTTTCGTTGATACAATCTTGCCCTGAAGTCCGCGGAGTAGAGCCGAAAGGAGACGTACACGGACACTCCGACTCGAAATCCCTAGCAACTAACTCACTTAACGATATGGCATCTTGCTTGTCACTGTATTTGTCAAAAAGATTAGCCATGTCTATACTACAACGAATCTGAGCAGAATCAGATGTTTCATTCACGTTAGCTGAATCCGGTGAATTAAGTGTGCAGCTTCCAGCCATTCCAGAATCTGAAGATCTCGGACTGTGGCAGTACTCCAAGCAACACCTGCACAACGACTGCCTGGAAGTGCTGGGATAGTCGTGAAACTCTTTGGGCGTTATCTGTAAACTGCTGCGTCGCTTCGGCTTATCCGAATTAATACTGTGTTTGCGGAATCCTACGTTCTCTAAATTTAAACTCATACTTTGCGGTACCACTTTAACATCTTCTTTAATAAACATACTAGGAGGTTTGAGTATCAAACTTTCTTCGCTACCTCCAAACTTTGAAGAACAATCTTCATAATTATACAAGAGTTCAGCTAGCATATTGTCAGGCAGAGGCATAGTATTAACAGGCAGTTCTAAACTGCTGGAATGAGTCGTGGTGCTGCTAGCAGAAGTTTTCGGGGAAGACTGAGCTGCACAAGCCATATTGTTATCACAACTTGACCACGTTGGTATGTATATTGTAGTTAAACTAGTTTGATTGAATTTGTTTCCTACTAGCTTCGTTGGACAACTTTGGCGGGTAGTTGGTACGTAACTTTGAGGAACCGGTAGATTCGTTAGCTCTAAACTATCATTAAGCTTTGCTATGTTTTCGCAAGCCATATACGCCTTGGGCTCAGGCAGAGCTGCACTAGTTTCAGATTCTTCAGACCACTGCTTTTTCAGGTGAATGCTGGCTTTGGACACTAACAGACTAGGGACTTTTATTTTTGGGGGTTCCCCATAATCGACCATACTCTCATATTTGGTTTCTGCCCTTTCCGATCCTGTCTGCGGATTGTAGTATCTTATATACCCGAACGGATTACTCGAACTACTGGAACTAGTACCAGAAACTACTTTTCTATCACTAACCGTCGAACTATCACTATCTGAATCACTTTCGCAGTGGATAACACTGTCCCGACAGTGAATATCCTTCGTGTAAATACTGATTTCGGTTCTGTGATGTCTTATTTTAACTAAATTTATGTTTCTTTTATTCAAATACTCAGAATATAAAAGGTTCTTCAGAAGTTTCCTTGTTATCAACTTCTGCTTGATAAGTCTTTGGAAATGTTTCGTGAGTGCAGCGAACGGCGCTGCCGATGGGTAGTGATCAGGGGGATACGTTGTAGGGCGGTGGCCGCTAGGCGATTTATAATTTATCACTGAGGAACGGTTGCAGTAACCCCTCCGATCTAGATGCTGAAATATTAGAGATAACTCTACTTAAATTTGTTTTTTAAAGTAAATCACATTAGAATTTGATACACAGTGACGAACTTGATATCAACGATTCTTTTCTAAACTTAATTTGCTATTGAGAGAGAAAACAGAAAGACTAGAAAAACTTGAGCCTAGAGGAGAACCTGTGAGAACACCTGCAACCATTAATCATGTTTTTTCTCCTCTAGACTTGTATTGGCGTGTGAAACTCTTAGTCAACTTTTTCTTGTCTATAATTGTGATAAAATCACAAAGATCACAAACAAAGAAAATAAAATTAAGTCTTAATTCTAAAGATCTAAAAAGTGACCTACACCTAATTGGTAAAAAAGCACAAATAATTTAGTGACTTTTGGAGGAAAAAATATTGTTTGAAGATAATAGGTAACAAAAGAGTTATTGGCAATTGTGAAAATACACAAATGTCGGTTTGTAGAAACTATTAAAATATTGTGTCCACTTTGCAAGCGTTTTGCATGCATATAACTCTTCTCTCAGTACCAAATAAAGTGTAGAAAGTTCACTTGATAACGTGCATTGACACAGAAACAGCTATTGTAAATTCATATTAAAGAAAATTTAGAAAGTAATTAATAATTTTTGTGTAATAGTGTCTCTTATCTGTGTTCAAAATGTCATTACAAAATTCCATTTTAAAGCAGCTTCTTGCTTAAAAAACGCAATGGCAATAAAAGAAAACACAAATTTAAAACTTACATGTGGCGGTGGTTGTGGAACGAACTGTGCTTGGGACGGAGATACTTTCTGACTAACAGTGGAAGCGGTGGACGACCTGGGCATCTGCTTCCTTAACAACTCTACCCAGTGATCCGCATCTTCTTTATTCTGGCATACCACCAGCCTCCTGTCAATCATGGGAGCGCTGATTTCGAAGGCATTTTTGTGCTGGTCATTGTCCTCAAGTCTCGTGACGGACAAACCAGAAAGGAACAATTTACCCTGAAAATATGAAGCAACAGTAATGATTTTTAATAACGGAAAACACTTTTTGTATCACTGCTAGCTTTTTTTAGCAACATAGTATTTTTTCAACACTTGTACCACTTTTTCAAATGCTAAGACACCTTTGCATCTCTAGTAAATTACTTCAAGCACTAAGAGAATTTTTCGACCGTTTGTAGTATTTTTTCAAACTGAGACTTTAATTAATTGTAATTGTTTTAACTATTTTTAGTAGTTTTCAAGCGTTGGTAGTAATTTTTATCCGATAGTGATACTTTTAAAAACGCTAGAACGATTGAAAAATCCCACTAGAGATTAAAAAATACTAAAAGCGATTAAAAAATACCACAAGCGATTGAAAAATACCACTAGCGATTGAAAAATACCACTAGCGATTGAAAAATACCACTAGCAATTGAAAAACACCACAAGCAAATGAAAAATACCAGTAGCGATTGAAAAACACCATAAGTTATTAAAAATGACCACAAGCGGTTAGTTATTGAACGCCGTTAAATCTTTACTATCGCTTAAACAGTACTACTAGTGGTTAAAAACTTATACTGAGGTACTGTGTCCAACTAGGTTGAAAAGTGTTACGAACTGAAAATTTAATGATATTACTAATTAATTATCATTATCAACTGCTTAAACAGTTATGCTAGGATACTACTGTGTAATTTTGTCGTTTTACTCGTAAGAAAGTGTATAAAGAAACCACTATTTTAGATACTTTGTAGTATATAACTAAATAAAAGAACTCACCTCATATATGAAGGCGCTCAGTCTATGGCTAACACTCAAAATCAACAAAGTGGAAGGAAACAACACAAAATACCGATCGTTGTGTTGCGGCATCACCGAAACTAACCCCATATATATTATATCGCCTAAAGTTGTCAAGCTAGGACCTTCCCAGCCTCTAACTGGGCCCGTTAGCACTTGCAGCTCAAGTTCTTTTTGTCGCCTGGTGGCGGCACAAGTTGCCTACAAACAATACACCAAATAAAGTATTGGCCAAGTTAAAATAAAAAGCAAATGCTTACTGCAATATCCTTATAAACGCTGACTGATCTCTGGGTATCGCCTCTGTCCGGGTGGGATTCTTCGACGTGCCTTTCCAACTCTTGAAGCATTCCAGAATATTTGTCCAGTCTTCTAAACGGCTTACTTAGCATAGTAGTTAGTACCAGTACTCCAGGGCTTGCTGCACCTTTTGACTCCATGTATTTAGTTAGTTCATCCCTTAAAACAACAAATATTATTTCCGCCAAATTTTATTGCACTATACAATCACGTTAGTACATTATACAATTTGCAAAAAATGTGACCAAGAAAAAAATGGTACAAACAAATAAACAACAGCAGAAATTGGTCTGAGGTGCTATGTTCAAATTCACCTGAAGTAACCTCTTAGTACACAGGGAATGTTAAACTATCTAAAAGAGGCTGATGACTAGTGTTGATATATGGAGCAAAAGCAAGAGAAGAGAAGTAAGAGTAAGGAAGTTAGAAAGCTAGAGATAGACACAGGAAAAGGAAAGACAAAAAGACAAAGTAAGAGAACATATGTAGTAGAGAAGCTAAGAAAGGTACATATTGAGCGTTGGGAAGAGATAACATAAATAATTTAAAGCCATATCTTACCTATACTTGTCCAAAATGCATACTGCCCTGGGATGTAACGAACAGTAGGCTTGGTGTATACTTTTAATTCTTGGTGCCCAATTGAGAAACAATTTACCAACTCGCTGATCATTACCTGGTTTACTTGATTCCAATTCTACGAGTTTCAGAAGCTGCTGGTGCGTTTCTAAGACCTCTGTGATGTTTCCCGTCAATTGTTTGTATTCGTCAGGAGTTAAACTGTAAATAAAATTAGGACCAACAGTATCAGCTACTAGATTCGACTGATGATGGTTAAAAAAGTTTTATTTAAGGTAGTACTTACATGGTGCTTTTTTCCAGCGGCTGTAGAAAATTGGTAACGAGGCCCTCGAGCTCAGTGACGTGTGCTTTTTCCGAATCGACCAAATCGTTGAGGACGACAGATTTGTATTGATTCTGTTGAAGAACGATGGGCCTGGGAGCATCTACAAAGGTATAAAATCTAAATCAACAATAAAACTTTGGAAATATTCACTCACGACCCATAAATTATATGGAAAAATTCAGAAAAGAATAGAAAATGACTTCTTCAATAGCTGATTTCGGAACTAAATGGTCATGTTGGACTTATGCGGGAAGTACTTAATATATGAAATACTTACAAGATGACAAATTTACAAATAATTTAGATACATGTACCTTTTGATACAATTGTTTTCTCATATAGTGACTCTGTTCGGGAAAGTATTTCGTATTTATTTACATATTTTGATTTTAATACTTTTTATTTTATTAAAAATATGACCTTATTTAGTTATATATATATATATATATATATATATATATATATATATATATATATATATTTCAATTACTTGTAATATATTATTGTAATGACTTTAGTTATATATTTTAATTACTATTCTCATTGTATATCTTTATTATCTTTTAAATTCTCAAGCTCAAATTGGCTGATTTACTATTTGTCAAGTTCTGAGAATTTATTTGTGTGAAACCTGTTTCTCAAAATGTTTTCGGGAAACTATTAATTTTATCCCATAACACTTTAGATAAAGTTTTTAAAAATATCAGATTCCTAGAGGAAACGTACCCGTCCTTTTGTGACGACAGTTTAAAGTACGGGCAAACTAATTTATTACTGTATGCGGAGGTCGTGAATAGAAGGAACCACCCTAGTTGATTTTTGCTACGTAAATATGTATTTCTCCCGTACGAAGGAGCATTAGGAAGCGAAAACTCATGCGAAAACAATCAATAATTGAATATATGATGGTTATTTTAATTACCATCATCTATTCAATTCAATTATTCATTATTCTTAATTATTTAACCAGCTATTTTTAATTCGCCCTACATAAACAGTGACAATCTATACAAACTTTTTACTCGGACGCTGGCAAAAAGATTGGAAACAAAATTCTAGATCGATTTCTACCAGTCGAGTGTAAACTAGGACTTGAAAATTACCCTTTCCATTTTTAAAAAGATGAAACTCATCCAAGCTTGTTGCTAGTCCCGAATATTTTATAATAATCCATTATTTCCTATAATTCTATGCAACTAAAGAAGTACATATGTGAAACAAGAAAATAAGACTCCTCAAAGAAACAGACAGCGTGGTGGTCCGAATAAATAATTAGCCAAACATGTCCATTCCACTGGTCATCTCATGGACTATACTAACACTACAATTCTCCACCGTGGGAACAATAAATCTAAAAGAGAGTTCATTGAAATGTCTTATATTTTCCATTACTATTTCTCCATCAATGTCAAGAGTGACATTAAGAATCTAAGCGATATATACCACTTCTTACTTAAATCAGATACCAAGAACAATACAACATCACAGATAACTAACTTGACTGATATATCCATTAACAACTAACCTACTTTAATAATAATTTTCATTGACTAAAAAAGATAACATTCCCTTGCTTTTCTTAGATACATCTCAATAAGATATTATTATAATAATACATGAACAATATAATATAATTATAAAAAAAAAAATTTCAATTAAGAAAATCTAAAATAATATTTCCCTATACCGGGATTTAACTTCATTCGGTTTTACCAATGAACCTTAACGACATAAAGATTCAAAAGAACTACTTGAATTGTCAGCACATGCGTTCTGGTAAAACAGAACCTCACATTTAAACTTTCTAACAATCAAAAATTTAGTTATTGCCGACAATTCAAAGAATTACCTCCTTTTACATGTAGTTACATTGGGTTTTTCGATTAACCTTGGGTAAACCTTTGCGTTTTAAGTTCAAAGCTACCATACATTTCCAACGTTAAAATAAAAACTTTTTTTTGCACATAGTAACAAAAAACACCACTATGTTGTTACTAGCTAAGTTTTTTAACATTCTAACTCTACAATTCTAAGTTACGGTAAGATCAATAATGTTTTTAATAGACAATATATGGTAGCTAATTATAATTTATTCTCTTTCAGCCCTGAAGAAGCCAAATTAATTCTCTTTGGCGAAAACGTTCGGCGAAACAATTGATACTCATTAGAGTCTTTCTTGCAGATTTCCCCAATATTTAAGAGTTTACTATTTAACTTATCTGCAAAGATTAAATTTCTTTTCTCTCTCTCTCTCTCTCTCTCTTTCTCTCTCTCTCTCTCTATATATATATATATATATATATATATATATATATATATATATATATATATATATATATCTAGGACATGCAATTAAAAACGAAAAGCAAAATCAAACCCTAGAAATTAAAAGAAGGACACAATTGTCATGGGCTGCTTTTGATAGTGATATAAAATACAGGGTGTTCTATTTAAAATTACCAAGAAAATAATGTACTTGCATTTTGACTTACACTGTATTTGATTTAACGAATATTACGAAAACGAATATGTTTTATAATTTTTAACAATTATTAAAAAACTATTGTTGCAATAGATCAATGTTCCTATACTCCTTTTTAATTATACAGGGAGTTAAACTTGATACGATTTTCAGGTAATATTGGTTATAACTTTTTAAATACCCGGTATAACATAATAAAACTTTACATTGTTGTGATGTGGGAGTGAAGCAGATTTCAAATTTAAACTAAAATACAGGGTATTCCGTTTAAAAAAACATAAGTTTGGTCTGCCACCATCTTATGGAACACCCTGTAAGATTGTAACTAATTTTAAAATTTGGAGTTTAAAGCTGCCTACAATTTTTGTCAATAACTTTTTTTTTGTAATTTTTACTATAACAGATCTACTGAGCTCCCTCACACTAATCAAACACCCAATATATCCAATAATTCGTTTTAAAATAGTAAAGTCTTTCCCATTCATTAATTTTCAACGAAATATTGTGTAAAATTCCGTGAAACAAGTTACATCAAACGAGTGAAGACAGATATATGTATGTTTACAATGGGAAATTCTGGAATTCATTTTTCAAACATCAAATACTTTTATTTAGAAGTCAATCAATAAAACTAGCGACATTATATTTTTAGAAGTATAAACTATACATGTTTATAGATTGTTATATTAAAACAGATCACAGAAAAAATAATAGACTGCAATTTTTATTTTTCTGTATTTATTATTATTATTTTATGTGAATGTAAGAAAATTGACATATTGATACAGACGTCCAGTATTGTAAAGTGGTGTAGGCTTTTATGGTCGGTACTTTTTGCAACACAATTATTACTTTTAGGTAAACATGCTCACTTGGATGCAACGTAACATTTAGTTAGGTTAGGGGGCAGAGAAAAACGTTACGGTGCGTTATTTGGGGGGGACGGGAGGGTCAAAAATATTTAAATTACTGTTTATTGCTGTTGCAGTTACAACTGCTGTTCAAAATAGTTGAACGCCCTCTAAACAGCGTCACCAAAGAACGATATATAAAGATAATGGGGAACAATGAAATTAAAATTGTCCGTTATGCAATATTGATAGCCCAAAATGAAGATAGTATTTAATACAGGAGAAAAAGAATATAATATGACAATTTGAACTCAGCAAACTAGAACAATAGTAATCAGTAAATAATCAATAAGATGTAAACTGGAAGTCGATGAAGTTAGCACTGAACAAGTAATGGAAATAAACTACTTAGGAATCCCAAAACGTTTAGCGATTACGTTGAAACAGAAATAAGAGATCAAGTATAAAGAATCGCGAGGGTCTCGGTATTTTTTTCTTTTTGTTCTGTCTACGTGAAATTGAGGCGACTCTTTCTTACTTCTAGTTTTTTGTGTAAAATGAACACATTGACACAATTCGCATCCAAAAAATACCTAAATATTTTCATCTACTATTTTTTTGGCATATATAGTAGAGAATCAAATTTGAAGGCAGTAGATTTTCAGAAATGTGACTGCGATAAAGCGACGACATCGTTGCCAGTTTGTGATAATAGATATTCTAGCAATTTAGATTTTTAACATTCACATGCAGCAAAATTATCGTAGATTAATGATCGTTTTGTATTCGTTAAGGTATCTAAGTATGTTGAGAAAAGTGCTGAATCTACAAGGTTAACTTAAAGTGTAGCGAAAATGTTACGAAAATAAAACGGGCATGTTATCGAATAACGTGTGCTCTAGTTTTGTACTGAAAACCAATTATTTATTACAATAGAATATTTTTGATACTTCTAATATTTTTGGATTACCTACTGTATTTATCACAGTATTTTTACGTCTTTTATGCTTCTTTAATACTACACAGCCAATAAATTTAGAAAAATTCGACATTTGGGGGTCTATGTAAACTAAAAATATGAGTAAGTGGTTTACGGGGCACAAATTTTTGAGAAACACTTAGAAATCAGCAAAGTTATGTACATTTTCTAATAACCCGATAGAAGATTCTCTCCTATATTATATAATTTCTACAAAATCGGCACATTCTATTGATAATGTTTAATAAAATATAATGGCAATTTTACCTACCTTTGCACTCCTTGACGTAATTACTAGGAAACCAGCCCGTCTCGCCATTAAGGGTGCCTTCCCACCAACCATCATCCTTCTGGGTTACGGTTATAAAATCTCCCTTCTTGAAGTTTAGCTGGAAAAATAAGACGTGTAAGAATGAAGAGTAGTATAGTTCATTTCACGGATTTTGTCCGACGATTGGAATCATAATCGAGGCACAGTTTTATTACATATTACATATTAGATATAATGGAGTTATTAACATTATGTACTGATAATACATATTTTCAACTAAATAATGAATTCTATAAACAAAATTTTGGTCTAGCAATGAGCTCTAGTTTATCTCCGGTATTAGCCGATATATTTATGGAAGATTTTGAAACAAATATTATTTCTTACCAAAATTTAAAACCCACAATATGGCCTCATGGATCAGAGCTGTTGGACGCATTCCTGAATGATATAAACGATAAAGAAGAGACAATAGCATTTATCATGAAAAAGGAATATAATAACACACTACCTTTCCTGGATGTTTTAATCTCTAAGAACGATACTGGATATGAAACTCAGGTGTATAGAAAACCAACACACAACAACGGATATTTAAATTTCAAATCAAATCACAATATTACTATTAAAAAGGGAATCATTAATTCCTTATATGATAGAGCCAAAGTTACGTGTTCTAACGAAAATTCGTTCTTGGAGGAAAAACATTTGTTAACATCTGTTTTATTAAAAAATAATTATCCTTTATCGTTTATAAATAAGGAATTTTCAACAATCGACCGAATAGAACAGAACAACTTAGAACGAGATCCTACAGCATACACAAGGAATAATACGAGGAAAATAACAATACCATACCTACAAGGATTATCAGAAAAAGGATAGGAAATAAATTCAACATTTCAACAACATTCAAAACAACAAACACATTGAGATCTATTTTGTCTAAAACCAAACCTAACAATGAACAAGAAAGGGCAAAGAATTACTTTTATAAAATACCTTGTGAATGCGACCAGTTTTATTTAGGTGATACATCAAGGCCATTAAATGTTAGAATAAGTAAACATCAATCTTATATTAAAAATACAGAATTTTATATATCTCAAATATGTAAACACGCATGGGATAATGCATATTATATATATGCAGATAACAATGGAATGATTCAAATATAGTCCTAAAAGAAACGGATGGTAAAAAGAGAAAAGTCAAAGAAGCGGCTCTAATTATGCCAAATGAGACCAATTGTGTCGCAAATTCCTCGGCAGAATGTAGTAGGATCTGGTTACCCATATTAAAAGAGGAAGTTATTAAAAGGAAAATACCAGTATTAGTAAGTCGGTAGCGTATAGAGGATAGATCATTTATGTTTTTTAAATAACAAAGATATAAAATTAGAATTTGGTGTTTATTGAAAGTAAACTAAATGCACGACCAAATATTTATCATGTCGGGATAGTATTGAGGTGTTCTCCTGGTTTTTCCCTCATAATTTACTATGGAATCACTAACAGGAGATTTTTACTGTCATCATGGCATGTGTTTGTCTTTTTAAGACGAATTACATATTATGATTTTTTCTGACGGATATTCTCAAGTTAAAGTTGATTTCATGTAATCGAATTAACTATCTTACAAGTAAAGTCGTCCCAGGAACGCAACTCAACAATATTGGCAATATCATTTTAAAGTCGTCTACTTTAAAATGTATAATGTATGTCTGAATTGTCAATATAAATGAGTCAGATAAAATTAAATTATTAGAAGAATTTTTCACCAAGTAACAAAAAAACAAAAGTTATTTAATTTACTAATGTTTGTATTTTGAGAACGATTTCCGAAGTGGAAATTGAAACGTCAATAAACGTACTTAAACCTTAAAAAAAAAAAAAAATAAATAAACGTGACGCGATTTTTACCATTTTTTATGATTCTCGTGAGATCAATAGAATTGATTACTTTCATTGAGCAGTCGTAGTAAAATTTCCATTTTTAGACATCAATCTTTAAAACTTATGAAATGAAATTTTGATTTGTGGCAACCAATATGAAGCATTTGAATTATGAATAAAAAAAAGCAGAATTTAATGTTTTACATTAAAAACGATCGCACGTCATGGGAAATGACTACAAGAAGATGGTTTTGGGTGTAGTTTCTAGTAAAAATTTTTTAGACCATGCACAGCTTTTTGTGAAGAATAACCTTGTTTCGTAAAATAAATAATAAAAAAGTTTCCCTTATGGTTCCAAGTTAAGAGAAGAGAGTGAGATAAAACAATACAGAGAAGCGTACAAAATCAATCAATATAAGACAAATTTAAATAATACTTTTTGCTGATCAAGCTGATAGTCTAAACGGAGGAATTCTGAAAGCTAATTATTAATTGCAGAAAATGTGTTTGACCTGAATATGATAACGATAATTTTGTCGAAACGTTATCAAACAGATATTGTCGAAAAAAGAGGAACAACTGCAAAAAATAGATTGTAAAACATACTATGAATATAAACCAAACAAAACTTTTTTTATTTTCTACGCCACAAGTCGAAAAATTTGTTTGGAATGTTAATTTTATATTTATTGCTACATATTATTAGTATCTTAAATAGTCGTCAAATTGGAGAGAATCGTTTTATTAAGACACTTATCGGTGCTAAGAATAAGTTTCATTGTAAAGACTATAAATTAAACGTGATTCACGTGTCCAATGACCTGAGGAGTTTTTTATGAGGTCAAGAATTTATCAGTGGCTGTCAGGATGTACAGCTAGAAAAATTAAAACAAGCGAATAAAATTGTCTTGTGCGTAATAGTGTCAGAAAAAAAATGGAACATTGATTCAGAAACAACTTCCTGATGCATGGGTATAATAATAAATCCGGGTCACAGTCTCGGAAAAATAAGATTTTTCTCGAGACTGTGACAAATCTAGGTATCTGAACTTTTTAGTTATTATTATAGGTATATACAGGGTGTTTGGTAACGAATGGGCCATAGCTTAACTTTAGATTACTAAGGTTAAAAGGTCGATTTAAGCTAACTTACCTTAGTATGAATGTTGACAATAACCGAAAGTTAAACTTTTATTTGATTTATTTTTGAATATTTCCTGACAGGCATGGGATAACAACACGAAATTTGGTAAGTGGGGGTTTTTGGGACGAGAAATCTAAATTCCCCACCAAAAATTATGTATTATGTAATTTTAAATAAAATTAATAAAAAGAACGATGTTATAAATTACTCAACTTATAGAATTAAGAATATTTTAACATTTCCATGTTCAAAACAGTACTGACAGACAATATCACTTGGGTGTATAATTATACATGTTCAAAATATACAGGATGGTTAAAATGTTTTATTATTTATACAGTAAATTAATTTAAATTATTTAGAATATTACAGTAGTTATTGCTTAACTGCCCCGTGCCGACCTTGTAATTTATTGACTCTTTTTCTTTATTTATGTGGCACATTTCAAAAACAATCTTTTTTGTAACTATTTTCTTGCCTTAAAACCCTGACATTTGGGTAGTCAAACTGGTGCCCACTTTTTAAATAGTGGTCAACTGCCGCACACGTACTTTTCTTATTTTGTGTTGTGTTATTCTGTTTCAGCCATTGTGAAGTTTGACCGACATAAAAACTCAGACAACCTGGAGAAGGCAACTTGTAGATACCATTAGTTTTATAAATAATTGGAGTCTTGTCTTTTACTTTTGAAAACAGTTGTCCGTTTTCTAATACATTATATTTAACAATTTTTATATTAGTAAATTGTTTACATAATCTAGTCACAGAAGGGTTAAATGTTTTATCAATGGCAGTTTTTGATAATGATGAAGCTAACAAACAATTAGCTAAATATAGAGATGTTAAAAAAAGGAGTTTTATATACAAATATACGACAGACCGCATACCTGCTAATTCCTTATATATATATATATATATATATATATATATATATATATATATATATATATATATATATATATATATATATATATATATATATACGATGTTAAAATATGTTACTCTAAAAAATACCATATACCAGCCCGTTCCCATCTCAGTCGGCCCACCTATGGAATTTGCAGTTAAGTCGATTACCATAAACAAATAATAATTCTCTGCATGTTTTCATAAGTTCCCATATTAATTAATATGGCATTTTTATTAATATTTATTAAAAACATTACCCTTATGGTTTTTTATTTATTTTCAACAATAAAAAAGATTCACTGAACCCTGGCTATGCATTTACTTATTACGTTAAATGAGGGGTAGCTATGGAAAAATGACATCAAAAAAATAATATTGTGAGTTAATTTCAAATATAATTTGTAGTTTTTGTAGTATTGTAAAGCTTTTTGCCGTTTGTGGATTGTACAATGGGTCGAGGTAAAGGTCAGAAGATACAAAACTACAGGTTCGGTCGTCACAAAACCTAGAAATGTACGAAAAAGTAAAATAACCGAAGCAGATCGAAGGGCATTAAGACGCATTATAGTGAAAAATCGACGAGCAAGTTATATGGAGTTGGAGTTAAAATTATGGGGTGACGTTATTGGAAGACACGTTTCTAGATCAACATGTCACCGAGAGGCCCATAAATTAGGATTTGGTACTTACAAAGTAAGTTTTATAGTTGAAAAAATTAGTACGAAATGTTTTTAATAAATTTCATTTTATTTTAGGGTAAGGAAAAGCCACTTTTAACATTACAACAAAAGAAAAATAGACTAAGATGGTCAAAAGGGCATAAAGATTGGACTCAGTCGTAATGGGATTCAATACAATGGAGTGATCAGTCCAGATTTGAAGTGTGTGTTGGAGACAGTGGAGTCGCGTCATTCTCAGGAAAAATGAAGCTTTCCATCCCGACTGTCTGAAGAGAAAAGTCAAATTTCCTTCATCTGCCATGATCTGGGGCAGCATGTCGTCTAGAGGTGTGGGAAAGTTACATTTTATCGATGGGATTGTAAACACGGACAAATATTTGAATATTTTAGAAAAATCTCTTTTACCGATTATGGAACACTACCATATCAGCGGAAGATTTTGTCTTCCAATAGGACGGCACAGGTTGTCATACCTCAGAAAAGAGTTTAAAATGGATTGAAGACCATGGCATACCACTTCTGGAATGTGTTTCTAACAGTCCCGACTTGTCCATGATAGAGACTTTGTGGCGCGAAATGAAAAAAGTTTTGAGAAAACATCCTGCCAGATTCGTCAACAAATTGAAGGAAAAGTTGCAAGAAATATGGGATTTATTTACATTAGAATTTTGTCAGAACTTGATAAAAACTATGCCTCGAAGAATTGTGGATGTCATTAAAAATAAAGGGGATGTAACTCAGTGGTAAACTTTCACACTTTTTTTTGTTAACATTCCATATTCTATGCGTTTTTTTAAATTTATTATTATTCTGTTTAATCAATAGTTTTCATTACGTTATAAAATATTTTCTATAATTAGGAAATTCAAAAATGTTGTTCAATGCATTAAAACTTCCAAAATTTACGCTGCGTTTTTATTTTTGTTCTCTAAAATTTAATTTTCTTATCAATCTAACGTTGGACTGAACTGATATGGGAAGGGGCTCATCCAATCAATAAAAAAATTAATATCTAACACTAGTTCTACTGTCACAAACACAAAATTTTCCATGACCAAAAATTATTACAGGCGATAAAAGTTATCGGCATAGAAAATAAAATTGCTCATAATTCGATACGGCAATGAAAGTGACTAACAACAATGTAATGTTAAGTGCCAAAAGTCTATTAATAAAAATGAAGCAAAACAAAGACAATAAAACAAAAACAACAGGTAATATTTATCGCAAACGTTATCCCAAAGATTACAAAGCGTGTCTTACCTCATCATTGTTGCTCCTTTTGTAAGAATAAATCGCCTGCACCACCAAAAGTTCATTGGCCATGATTTTCTCCAGATTCCATTAAAAAACAAACACGCTGAAAATAAAAGAAACAAAACACTAGTTAAACTGCCGTCGAGATTTAGTACATTAGGAATTGACGAGAATAAGAACGTTATTGGTGCGAATATTAGTTAAAGATTATGGTCATGATTTGGGTGAAAAATAATTTTTGAATACTGTCACATTCTTGGCAAGCCCGTAGGTTGAATTCTAAATTTGGATTTGAGCCAAAAATATAACGCATTATGTTTGTCTTGAATCAATGTGGCACATTTCGATTTTAGGAGCTCGCGGCACTGAGAGATTCGTCCGGCGAGGATTTATATATTTTTTCTAATGAGAAAATGCTTGTTAGCGCATTAATAGACAGTTGAATAAAACGAAGTACACTGCTGGGTAAAAAAACTGGGCACTTGACTCTGTTGTAATTACTTGGTAATATTTATTAACAAAAGATCTTATCCGTAGATAGAGCCGTAGAAATTATTTACTTCAGTTGGTATTGTTGCTGTATCTTCGAACATTTATTGCGTACGTTTTTTCCATCTTCTTACATGTATTCACATTTCACGAGTTTTTGATTTTTTAATTTCATCTCCCAAAAATTTCCTACTTAAAAAACTTTTTTTTTGACATTTTTACTTTTTGATGGCATAAAAAAATATAAATTACAATGGCGAATTTTCTCAAAAAATACAAAAAAAAAACGAAAAAACTCGAATTTGGAAAAAGATTAACCAAAAAGACCAAGATTCCATATTACATTAATAAACAAAAAAATGCAAATTCATGAAATATAGAGATTGCAAAAAACATGCGAAAATAGGTTGATTTTCTAAATTTTAAAGATATGATTTAAAGAAGATTTTATATACAAAAATGTGACTGCTGCAATTTTTTCAGTAAAAAAGTTGATTTATTAAATTATAATTACATTTATGTCATAGAAAATCTCATAATATCTAAAGTAATGAGATAGTTAATAAAATTCTTAGTGTTTTCACATGCCGAGTGACCCCCTTTTCTTTCCTTATTAACCTTTGGGTAGTGGCGTCACTGTGTGAGAGACCGGGTAGACTGTTTTTTTTTTATGTTGGTATTAAACAGGTTATTGTAAGGAATGGAACGTTTCAGTACCTTCATGTACCATTGTGGCTTGTGACTAACGGTTAGTCGTCATGTGATCATTACAGTGTAATAGTGTGGCATAGTAAACGAGCTTTCGGGTGTCTCAGACCGGAGCCACTAATCGTATCGTTACAAAAATATTCCGAGTTAAGCTCTTAGATATTTGTAAATTTCTCTAATTAAAAGATTGTTAGATTTTAGCAATGAGGGATTACGAGCACGGACAAGCTTACTTGCAGAAACTTTTATAAGAAGTAGGACTATAGAAAATGTCACACTGAGAATGCAGTACAGGTAAGATACGGCAATGCTTTTCTTATGGAGAATAAACGCGCAGCGTTGTCGGTTTTCTCCAGCTGTTGATTGCTCATTGTCTCACAGGAACGGCTTGGATAAAATGCATCTGCCGGCAGTACGAGTAAAATATTTTATATCATGTATATGTATACAGTAGAATAAAAAGGCATTGATGAGTTATTGACAACGAAAACTATGAATTTTGCATATAAAACGTCAACATGAGATATACAATTAAATCATATTCATAAGAATAACATTTGAACACATCTTTACAAGAACAACATACAATAACTGTAGTTTTAATGTTTTACATAAAATAGAAAAAACCTACATAATTTCTAGGAAAGAATTTGGAAACTTGGAAATGATATTATTTATAGATATTATATATAATATTCAAATTTCCAATTCTTTCATAGAAATTAGATTTTTTCTATTGTATGTAAAATATTAAAAATACAGTTATGTTGTTTCTATAAATAGGTCTTCATTTCTTTTGTAAAACTTCTGCTACAAATTACCATCATTAACATAATCACCTAAATATGGCCATAAACTTGTTTATCATAATTAGTATTTGATAAACTCCAAGCTTTCCCTATTTCACCCCCTACCCATCCTCAGGGTGAAAGTGCTTTTGGAAAACGAAACTACACTTCAAAATTTAGTCCGAGTTCCAACAGAGAGCATGGAGTCCCATAAGTTTAAATCCAGTGAATTGTTTAACGGTTACGCTAAACTCGTAGTGTTAAATGTGTTGTGTTTTTTACAAAATACGGAACAACTTAATGTAAGTGCTGCTGTAAGATGTACTTCGTTGATGACTGGACATTTACAATTTCAAAAAAGAAAAAGAACAGAGTGGAACGTTGAAATCGCCAAAAAAAAAACGTAACAAAACAAGTGTGTCAATCAAATTCTAGAATATTCACATATGACGAGGGTGTAAGAAGTATTCTACAGAGAATTGTTCATTGTGAATTTTTCATGAAAAATTTGCCGCCATTCTTAAAGCATATACATAACTTCATACAAGGTAATGAGAATATACAGCCGTTGTCTCTTTCTACTTTATACAGACTTCTGAAAGATATTGGATTTGTTTATAAGAAACGTGGCCGAAGAAGCATCATGGTGGAGCGAGAGGATATTATTCATTGGCGCCATAATTATTTGAGAACTATACGACGTTTGCGAAAAGACCATTGAAATATCATATATATGATCTGGGGCAGCATGTTGTCTAAAGGTGTGGGAAAGTTACATTTTATCGATGGGATTGTAAACACAGACAAATATTTTAATATTTTATTAGAAGAATCTCTTTTACCGATTATGGAACACCACTTAACATAAGCGGTAGATTTCGTCTTCCAACAGAACGGTGCAGGTTGTCATACCTCAAAAAAGAGTTTAAAATGGATTGAAGACCATGGCATACCACTTCTGGAATGTGTTTCTAACAGTCTCGACTTGTCCATGATAGAGACTTTGTGGCGCGAAATGAAAAAAGTTTTGAGAAAACATCCTGCCAGGTCCGTCAATAAATTGAAGCAAAAATTGGAAGATATATGGGATTCATTTGAATTAGAATTTTGTCAGAACTTGTTAAAAACTATGCCTCAAAGAATTGTGGATGTCATTAAAAATAAAGGGGATGTAACTCAGTGGTAAACTTTCACAATTGTTTTTTGTTAATATTACATATTCTATAGGTTTTTTTTTTTGAATTTACTATTATTCTGTTTACTACAAAACTACAATTGCCATTTGGATCGCCAACATTCGAAAGGAGAAGGCGCCATGAGAAGAAGAAATTATTGTGTTTAATCAATGGTTTGCATTACATTATAAAATATTTTTCTATAATTAGGAAATTCAAAAATTTTGTTGAATGCATTAAAACTTCTAAAATTTACGCTGCGCTTTCATTTTTGTTCTCTAAAATTTACTTTTATCAATCTAACGTTGGGGCAACTAATATGGGACAGTGCTTGTAGTACTCATAAAACCAACATAGCCACAGCTCTTAATTTATAAATGTGTATTGAAAAATAAAACAATAGTAATAACTCCCAATAAAAACAGAAAGATCACTGATAACAGGGCAAAGTATTGCATGTGCAATTGAAAGAGGTAAGGGAAGTTAAAAAAATAAAACAAATAAACGAAATAATACTGAATTCCTAGAGTATCAGCAGGAGATTCAAAACTTATGAAAAGAAAATATATCTTTAAAAAAGAATATTAAGGTGTATAAAAAAATAAAACGAGTGAATGCAGGATATAAACTCAGGACAAGTAGAGAATAGACTCGAAATTATGAAAAAATCCTATAAGGAGAAGAATGTCACAGTTCAGAGCATAACAATCAATATAAGCGAAACTAACATATTAAGTGAAGCAATGGGAATTTTTTTTAAAAAATATTTACAGATACAAGTTGCAATGAAACTAGGGGGAAATGCATGCCTGATAGAACTTCAAAATATGGCTGGCAAAAAACTGATTCTCAAAAATAAATATAAATTAAAAGTTATATGGAATGAAAGAATCTTTATAAATAGTTATAAACAAGAATAAGAAACTCAGAGGAATTGAAGAAAAATAGCAAAAAAGGAGACACAAAAAGAGAAAAAGATCAAGATGGGGTTCAGGAAAATACTAATAGATGGAAAGAATTGAAACTGAAACAACAGCAAATAAACATTATTATTGAAATTGTGTATGCCAAATAGAAAAATCAGATGTATGTTTATTAACAAAAACCTAGCTAGAGTCCTGATCACAGTCAAATTTTACTTCTTTCCCTGGAGTTAATACATGGATTTTATTCCACCATTCAAGTATCATTTTAGTTTAAATCTTTTTGAACTACATCAAATTTAAATATTAAACAATAATATAATTACCTGTTTAATGATATTGTATCCTCTCTGGACCAATAATTTAACTATAAACAATGAGTAACAGTTTATCTTGATGTATACTAAAATTGTTTTGTTCAAATACCTGTTTAATTACACTGCACATATAAATGTTTAAACTTAACTCGTAAAACTCCCTTTTGAACTTGCTTTATGAAGATACAACATTGTGAATGTTTATATTATGAGCTGTATTTGATTATCAAATAAATATACATCAAAATTAATGAGATAAAGAAAGAAAAGTACTTTACTTACGGTTTCTATAAACAAATTTTATCGCTTGGCGTTAAAATATCATAATCTATTGGGAGAACTATTTATTACTTTTTATTTAGGTAAGTGATGAAATAGTAGAAATAGACTTCTTAATTAAAATAAAAAAAAACTTCCTTATCCAAAATAGAACTGACAGATAACCTCAAAACAAAATAAAACAAAACAGCCTTAATTAAACAAGAAGATGAAGCCCATGTTAGACTTTAACCCAATGTTTAAATAGCGTGTATCTTTTAAAATGAAATGTAAAAAATGGGTTTAAAAATGTTTATTACAACGTATAGTCAAAGAATATAGACGCTTAGTATAGTGTTATGTTACTTGATTGCTTCTGAAGTAATACCACAGTATAGACAACAACTAAGCGTCTATATTCTTTGCAACAACTATACTGTGGTAATACTATGATAAATTACCTTAATCAAATTTTGTCTTGTTGTAAACTATATAGAAAAACTGAAAAAGAATAAGTGATTGTCAAAATTTGCCTAGTGAGGTTAGCTTTTCCGTTTATTTGTATTTATAACTTTATAAACATAACTTAAACAAAAAAAGTTAAAATGACGGCCCCAATGGAACGAATTCAAGTACTAGATTCTATAGAAAAAGATATAATAACGTGCCTTCACAGTGCAGGTATATAAATAATTTATTAATATCCAAAAAAATCCCTTTAACTATAATGTACATTTTAGGACAAGTATTTGTAGAGCTCGGTAAAGAGAAATCCAGTTTAAAACAAGCAGAAAACCACACACAGATGTTTCTCAAAACTTTAAGCGCCGTAGAGAACAAACTAACCGACCAAATCAATTACCTAACCCAAGTATCGACTGGACAGCCTCATGAAGGCTCCGGTTATGCCTCCCAGAAAGTTCTACAAATGGCTTGGCATAGACTGGAGCACGCCAGATCCCGAGTGAACGAATTGGAAAGATACAAAATTAAACATATGCAAGGGAGAACTGCACAAAGAAGTATTACTGCCCCAACGAATGTCACATCTTCAGCAGCTGGTATAAGTGGGCAAAATATACAACCAGGTTCTGCCACATAGTGTTTCGTTTTCTTAATTGGTGTATATATTGTGAATGAAAATGGGGAGTTAATTTTTGTACTCTCTTAGGTTAAGATTTTAGTTTTATAAAATAAAATGTGTGGATGTGGGAAGAACTTTTAGTTTGATTTTTTTTTTAATAAAGAATATTAAACCTGTGTTTAAGTGATTTAAGCAATTGTGTAGTACAAATTATATCTTTGGGTAATTTGGCAATCCATTTTATAAAATACTGAAACTTGATCTCTATATTTTAACAAACTTTTAGTGGAATAGTAACAGTTATATGGAAGCTATCTGCAGAAAGTAGAGTGGTCTGACCTCACATAACACAGGTTTTCATGTAAACCAGTAAACTACCCCACAGGTAAAACAGTTACTTCCACAGCAGGTAAGTTTCTATGATGATGATTCTGATGAAAAGGAACATAACTCGATGAAAATATAATTGCATGTGTAAGAAATTAAAAAATATCTACTTTAAGGTTCAAAAATTGTTTGTCTTAATATCCTTTTTTTTTACCATACCTACAAATATGCCTCCACTTTTCCCTACCTGGGCTCAATAATAAATGACAACAACAACATCAGTCAAGAAATACAAGCACGGATTCTTAGCGGTAATAAGTGCTTTTATGCATACAAAGACTTAATGAAAAGTAAGTTACTGAATCGTGAGTCTAAGCTGAGAATCTACAAAACAGTAATTAGACCAGTGGTCACATATGGATGTGAAACGTGGACCCTCTCAACCACTGATGAAAATCAACTAAGAATATTTGAGCGCAAAATACTAAGGAAGATATTTGGACCAACCCAATGCAGCGATAGTTCGTGGAGAATTAAAATGAACCACGAGCTGGATGAACTAATGCAGAGCGCAGATATTGTCAGATTTGTAAAATCACAAAGACTAAACTGGCTTGGTCACCTAGAAAGAATGCCAGATAATCGAGCTGTAAAAGTAGTTCAGAGATGGAAGCCCCAAGGAAACAGAACAAGAGGAAGGCCCCGTAAAAGATGGATAGACGACGTAGAGAGGGATCTTAAAACCATGAACATCAGGCAGTGGCGAAGGAAAGTATCCGACAGGGCAGAATGGAAGAACATTGTTAAGCAGGCCAAGACTCACAAAGGGTTGTAGCGCCATTAGAAGAATATCCTTTTTTTA